>NC_134402.1:197294583-197504583 GCF_038048845.1 Mixophyes fleayi | reverse complement strand
AAATGTACATTTTTACAGGTTAAGTATTTAAACATACCATTGTTTAGTGAACATGTGGTGGACTAAGCATTGTATGTTTTTTTTGCCCTAGGCTTTAATGGTTTAAGTGAGAATGCATAATCCAAGATCAATTATTCCTTTTGCAATGTCAGCAACCAATTTGTACAAACAACATGAAATTAAAGTAAGAGGCACATCTAAAAGACATCTGAGGGCATGAACCCATTGAAGGCTTTATTAGCATCAATGTGCCCAGCTCATGTGCATCAATTTTCTATTCAATATAAGAAAAGGAAATATATCCATCTATCTATACACACACATATATATATTATATTTGCAAAAGCTTTGCAAGTTAAATGGGAACATTAGATTTAATGATGGGATGATAATCAGAACTCATGCATTGACACTTAATGTGAATGGTTGCACTATCTAGGGAGGGCAGCACAGTGACTTAGTGGTTAGCACTTCTGCCCAACAGTACTGGGGTCAGGAGTTCAATTCCCGACCATGGCCTTATCTGTGGGTTTCCTCCGGGTGCTCCGGTTTCCTCCCACACTCCAAAAAACATACTTGTAGGTTAATTGGCTGCCATTAAATTGTCCTTAGTCTCTCTGGGTCTGTAAGTGTGTGTGTATGTTAGGGGATTTAGATTATAAGCTGCAATGGGGCAGGGACTGATGTGAATGAGTTCTCTGTACACCACTGCAGAATTAGTGGCGCTATATAAATAGATGATGATGATGAGCATGACACAAATAAAGGGTGGGTGTCTATGTTTATATATAAAAACTTGACCTAACCCTTTTGCTACCAGGTCCTTGCCAATTTTTTTCACCACATAAAACATGGCCAGATTTACACAAATTGACTGTCACTTGCAGCAGAAATAACTTTTTAATTATTTATTCTATTCTAGTTAATTTTACACTACAATTCAAGCAGGGCTGGTGCTGGCATGTCGGGTGCCCCTCCACAAAAAATACATTGATGATGCTTTTTATTTTAATACAAATCATATAATACACTTTAATAAAGAGAGTAATATAAATAAATACATTAAAACAGCAAACATGAATTGCTATATGAATAATAAAGAATATGTATTCTTTGTGACAAGATTTTACATTTTTGTAAATGCCCTCTCCCTCCTCCATCACCACTGCTGCCCTCTCCCTCCTCCATCACCACTGCTGCCCTCTCTCTCCTCCATCACCAATGCTGCCCTCTCTCTCCTCCATCACCAATGCTGCCCTCTCCCTCCTCCATCACCATTGCTGCCCTCTCCCTCCTCCATCACCAATGCTGCCCTCTCTCTCCTCCATCACCAATGCTGCCCTCTCCCTCCTCCATCACCACTGCTGCCCTCTCCCTCCTCCATCACCACTGCTGCCCTCTCCCTCCTCCATCACCACTGCTGCCCTCTCCCTCCTCCATCACCACTGCTGCCCTCTCCCTCCTCCATCACCACTGCTGCCCTCTCCCTCCTACTCTTCTTCTGTCTTCTCGTCCTCTTCTGTCAGTGTGCTGGCTTCTCTCTACGCCCCTTCTCACTGAGTGTGAACGGAGAAGAGGGGAGAGGGAGAAGGCCGTCGCATACAGGTGGGGATAGCAGGTGGAGGTGGAGCGCCCCTCAGTCTTGGCGCCCCCCGCCTTACTTACCCCGCTTACTGTGTTCCGCCGGCCCTGGCTACATACTTATGTGATCTGAAGTAATGAAAATGAATATTAGCACTAAGAGTTTGACAATAGATGTTGTTTTAGAGACCCGTCCTTGCGCCTGTGTAACTTTCACTAACTGTTAGGAACCCCTCCAGCCAGTACATCAAAACCCGGAGTTTGCTCTGAAGTCTGGTGTTCACTGGAGCCCCTAGTGGTGGGGACAGACTTTGCCGCAGACAACAGAGGGTCGTGAGTTGTGCCCTGACTGGGGAGAACCCAGCGATAGAGTATAGAAGCAAACAGCAGAGTGAAGTCCAGGCAAGGGTCGAGGGCCGGCAGCAGACAGAGTATCCAGTAGACAAGCCGATGTCAGAGGTCACAGGCAAAACAGCAGCGTAAGAGTCCAGGCAATAAATCAAGGCAGTCAAACGTAGTCAGGTATCCAGGCAAGGGTCAGCAACAATAAACAGATACAAGAGCAAACAGATACAAGAGCAAGCAGGTGCAGAGAGCAGGCTAGAGCACTGAAACAGGAACTATAACCAGCAGTGAGGCCCAGTCCTCACTGCCTTAAATACTATAATGGTCAAATCAAAAAGGAGGAGGACAGGGCCGATAATCAGCCTCAGGAGGCTGCTGATTAATTACTAGTTGGGAACTAGCATAGATCATATCACAGCCAGGAACATGTATGAATGAAAAATAGAATCATGCGAGAGCTCCCCCTGGAGTTGGAGGATGTCCCAACAACCTCCAAAAATATAACAGTGCATTGAAACTAATGTACGCGATCAGCTGCTACCCTATGCCAGGATGCGGCGTACCGCCGCGGCTCGTAACACTAACTTAAACAGTTTTTCTTAGATTAACTTCATTTTAGCCTGATTTAAGGAAATATTAAAAGCAAAAAAACATATTTTGAAAAGGTGGTAGTGTTTCTAGAAGCTAGTCCCCCTTTTAGTTCTGGTGAGACTTTACAATACTAGTTTAAAAAAAATAAATCTCCTGTGACGAGCGGTAAAATGTGTTAGCAGAAGTTTCATTCAACCACATAGTTTTGAGGTGCTGCCACCTGGATCTGTGTGAGCTGTACTATTTACATGTTAGGGTTTCTCCAGTGTCGCCCCCTGGCTGGTGAAGCAAACCCAACTGCCTTGTTCAGTTGTCTTAGTGACATATGTTTGTGTTGGGCAAGTCAGTATTTCACATTTGCTAGTGAGTGAAAGGAAAGGTGTAAGAGGTGGTGGCTAAATTAGTACGCTTAAGATATGAACACAACACTGTGAAGAACACTAGTGTAGCAAAGTTGAATTCAATGCAATTAAAATATATATTTGCAGAATAGTATTTGACAATTATCAAACGCCTTGGCTGTACTGTTGAGTTTTTTTTATCCTTTCTAATCTTCTTTCCTCCTATTCTTCTGTCTTATTCTCTTCAGTCTTTTCTTCTTCTCGTCCTCTTCTGTCGGTGTGCTGGCTCCTCTCTGCGCCGGTCCTCTCACTGAGTGTCGGAGCGTGATGACGCCACATCTGACATTGTGTGAACGGAGCAGATCGGAGGGAGAGGAGGGCGCCGGGCCGCACACAGGTTTTTTGTCGCTTTTTTTATGCCGGCGGACAAGTGGGGATAGCAGGTGGAGGGGAGCGCCCCTCAGTCTTAGCGCCCCCCGCCTTGCTTACCGTGTTCCGCCAGACCTAAATTCAAGAGTTATGAACACAAACCAAAACCTGCAAATCTCAAAGACATGACTAAAACAATGTAGCCTTATTCATACACCTGTGTGAGATTAGAAAAGAAGTGTGTTACAGTAATGGATATTACATCGTATTGAGTAGAACTGGACCTGAGGAGATGCTTGGAGAGATAAAGGGCTTTTTAAGTCTTCAATGGCTGCTGTAAGGGATATGCATGGTACTAGTATAAAGAAGTCTGGACAACTGCTTTGATTTGGTTCCAGATGCACTACTCCAAAGTGCTGCTACCAAATGTGTAGAGTGCCCTTTATGCCACTACAATCTTGGTAGCACTCTAAAAATACTGCTGGAGACATGAATAGCAGCTACCCACAATAAAAGAGTTGTTCATATTATAGGATATTTAAATTATATATATATATTTGTTGAGTAAATGAACATTTTCAGGCTTAGCGCATCAAAAGAAGATTTATACTTATAAGCAAAGCATAACAAGTGTTTTATTTTATGCTTTGAAGCCTTCTTGTATTAGGTGGATTCTGATTGGATCCTGAAGTCACAGGACTAGATTTGCAAATGGCTTCCTACTTCTGGTTGGAATAAGTCTGGGTAGCTTTAATCTCAAAATACAAAGGAGATGTACTGCTTAGTTTGTATTAAAAACTTTATAAAAGATTAGTGAACAGTGTTTATACCACCATGAATATGGAAAATTATTTTAAAGGTTTAGCATATCATACTTTGAGGTGAAAAGGTAAGAGGGGGTGTTCAGGTTTAGCAAGTAAAAGAACAAATTCATTTACTGGGTTTTATCAGATTATTGTTGTTTATTCCAAAATATCAAGGTAAATTTATGCCAAATAGAAAAAAAAATTTAAATAACAATTTAATGTAGCCAGTAATTGAACAGTTTTTCACCATGTTCAATCACTGGTTAATATTTATTCATTTACTGGATTGTATTTTCCCAGGGGTTTTAAATTCTAATAGGCTATTTCTTCCTTACAATCAGATGGATGATGGTGACCAAAATTTAGCCTACAAGCGATTTAGGTACAATGAAGAAGCACTGTCTGCTTCTTTGGCAGCTTTTAGAACTGGCAAATTAAGTCTTAGCAAGGCAAGTCAATAACGCAACATTTCAAAACGCACTCTACACCAGTGGTTCCAAACTGTGTGCCGTGGCTGCCTGGTAGCTGCGGCCAGAGCCGGTGGCAAGCAAGGCATAGGACTACTTGGCAATTATTTTGGCTTAGGGGTGCCTTGAAAAAATAAAGGAGACCCTAAAGGTGCCTCAAACTGAGAAACTTTGGGATCCACTGAACAAACTTTCAGGGAAGGTGCCTGATGTCAGAAAAATGGGGCCACAACCAGGACTGCTTCCTGGAGGAGCTGCCAGACTTGAAACCTGGATTTTAAATAAAGCCAACCTTGGATTTCCAATGCACCCTGATGAAGCAAAAGATGCAGTACAAGGAATTTTAAAAGGCATGAATAGAAAAAAATCCACTTACTTATGACCTCCCAGATGATACATGGTTGCCACGATTTTTAAAAAGAACTGCTGTTGCAAAGAGAAATATGAAAATACTATGTCCTGAAACAAATCGGAAATGGCTTCAAGGTGTGTGGACTGTTTCCATACGACACTGAACCAGTTGGCTGCAAAGGCGGCATAAACTATTTGAGGATAAGGATATATCAGAGCTGTCTAGGCCCATTCCTTGTTTAGATTATGAGGCAGGACTGAATGTTATAGAAAGTGAAATGAGCCACCATCATCTTTTACAGATTAACATTTTTAGAAGCAACAGTGATACAAAAGTTTCTTCTAAGATGCTAGGATTGCACCATGTTTGGCTAAAGTGAAAGCAGGAACAAACTGACGGTCGGACACCTCAATCAAGTACCTCAACTGCCAATGGTATTATCAGCCACAATGTTGTGGAAAACAGCAGTCAAGATATTGCAACAGGACTACTAAATATGGAAATCAATTTGTCAGAGGAAATCCTCCAAATACCAAAAAGAAAAAAATGGGCCCACAGCAAATAAAGCACCAGAGAGTGTATGTAAACCACCTGCATTGGCTTATGCAAAACAAAGCAAAATATGCATAAAAAATTACTACTGCAAAATGGAGATCTTACTACGATTTGCAAGTACATGAAAAACAAAAAGAGCGTATTGAGGCAGCTAAAGAGGAAACTAGGAAAGAAAAAAAAGAGAAGACAAAACTGTGTCAAGGGCAAGCTCAAAAAGTCATTACTTCTAAGAAACATAAAACTGGTCACCCTCACCTTCAAAGCTCTCTCCAACTCCTCCCCTTCAATCTCTAATCTCTTCACTAGACACATCTCCCCCTCTGCAATACACCTCATTCCAGCCTCCAACACATTTTCTGTGCTGCTCCCCCACTTATGAAATGCCCAATTCCAACTGATCAGACTTTCCCCCACTCTTCAATCTTTCAAGTGCTCTTTCAAAACCCACCTCTTCACTATAGCCTTTTCAACCCAACCAGATACTACTCCTTCTGCAATTCCAGTCGCATGTCACACTACTTCCTATTGTCTCAACATTGCCCTCTCCCTCTTAACTGCAAGCGCTCACGAGCAAAGCCTTCTCTACCCTTTGTCTCACATCTGCACCTCCTTCATCATCTTTGTTCTCTGTCTTCTTTTTGTGTGTGACTGTATTTCGTATGATTGTAACAGACTGTCTTCAGCAGCAGAATTTTGTTGCACCTTACAAATTAACAATGATGTACATCTATATTTTCATCACTACAAGATATACAGGAGTACAAAAAAAAAAAAAAGAGACATGTGCTATTTTTTCCATTCAAGTGTCTGGACAACTGAGCGCTTTTATCTTTTCTTATTTTTTTTTCTTTCTTATAGCACACATTATAGTGTTCTATAAAACTACAGCATCTTATAATGCGTTACAGATGGCACAGAAGCACAGGGAAGAGGGAACATGGGAGCTCCATTCATTTTGAAATCAGTTGCAGAGTTTTCAGCTTTAGCAGTTATCACTGCAGAGAAGTTAGTATGGTTACTGACATATTAAAATAAACTACTGTGAAAATTGGATGTGTAATAGGAAAATATTTTGAGAACCCCTCGAGACAACGTTTTTACATATAAGATTTAAAACTTTTAAGCCTCTCTCAATCAGGATTTCCAATTCTTGAAATTACTTTTTACTGACAATTATATAAAAAAAAAAAAAACAACATTTACTGATTTTTTTACTGCCTAAGACTTTAAGGAAAAAATGCATTTTGTAACAAAATTGTACATAAGTGGTTCACAATCCTACATACTTTAAAAATAATGAATGACACTTCTGTTTGTATTATTGTAGTATTTTTTTCCTACACATGGGAGAATAATGTTGCCTAGTTTTTATAAAACACTTTTTTTTTCTTTGTATTCTGTCAATTCTGATCCCACAGTCGTGAAATTTCCCAATTCGTAAGAAATAAAGCACATATATCATTATTGCTGCTAAAGAATGGCTAGAATTCATAACTTAAACTATCAGATCTAAGAAAAGTACAACATACCGGAATGCTGTGAGCTCCACTTTATCATGTTCAGACTTAGCCAGGTCTGGGATGAGCGCGAGATGAGAGATTTGTGTAGATGCCCAACCAAACTGGAAAATGATGATGAAAGGTATAAAGTATACCAGGCCCACCCACTGGGGGGTGTTTTCTGTGCAGCCCAAACATGGGTTGAAGATAAATGGGAATGAGATAATGACACTCAGTGTGCCTGCAACAAAAAAAGGTTAAGATAAAAATCAGTTTTAGTTTAATAAAATGTTTAAGAAAATAGTCATATTTTTATAACTTTTTTTTAACACTTTATTTATAAAGGATACAAATAAAAAAACATTAACAATAAGCGATACAATACAGACAAACAAAAGATTTCCTTCAGTTTTTCTATAGAATAACTTTTTTAACTGATCCCTTAATCTGACTACAGGATGAATTATGGAGGTCTGGGTTATTACCTCCAACAAGGTGTATGAGATTTATCAATCACAGCTTGTGAAAAGGGACCACAGCGTTTATTCTAACAGATGACCTGTGTAGCAAATGTAAAATTAAAAATATTTTAAGATACGGATTAATAAGTGCTCATCATCATCATCATCTGTGTAGAATTCTTGTGGGGATCCCACCCTGTGACTTCTCTTGCTATATAATTGCTACCAGAGTAGTGGTTGGCAAAGCAATATATTGAACCTGGATTAGTTGTTACTTACACACTTATGGACTTTATTGAATGGCTAATCCTCTCCAGCAACCGTGAGGCTTATAATATGCCAGCTAGGTCAATGAAGGGAATCCACCTCCAGAGAATTTTTACCCTGGTGGGGAGTCTTCCTAATAAGGTTAAATCTTAAGACAATCTCCTTTAATAGGGATTGTCATAATAAGATCATAAAAGAAATGAGGAACGATGTCCATACACACTATCAACAAACGCAATATCAACAGTGATGTCAGGGAAAGTTATTGGCCTCATATAGCAATGTCTGTGTCCTGATTCCAAAATCAGTCAAATGAGTAAAAATGGTTTTAGAGGTTTAAGAGAGGACACGTTTACACATATGATTTATATATTTTTTATTTCAGAGTAGATTCTCTTATAATCAGAATTGTCAAAATACTTTTTACTGACCATTTAATAAAGCAAAATTCACTCTACAATTTGTTACAGACATGGTTATGTTATATCACTATTTGTCCAGGACTGTAAGGAGAACTATTATTTTTATCAAAACAGGAAGTCTGCAGAAACTGACTGTTACATAAACTGTTAATGATCCAATTACTGTTGTGCTGACTTCAGTTGGTACGAAGTGTAGCGTAGGTGGACAGGATACAAAGAAACTTCTAATGCTATCGTTTTATGTTCAGTGCATTATACCAGTTAAGGACAGACTACAATATCCCAGGATGGCTCCATCCTGAAAGGGTTTAAGCATAGGTAAATTTTGTTTCTATGTAAAGCATTAATTTTCTCTTTTTTTTCAAATGCATAGTGGAGCATAGTATAAACAGGGAGCATGAAAACCTCACTATAATTTGCAAAAGCAGAATACACAATATAAATGTATCCAATGGAAACACAGTTCTGGCAGAGGAACAGACCAGCTGAACCACAGAGGTAAGAATAGGCCCAATATGTATGTGTATAAGTGAAGTGCAGTTATGTGTAGTCAAAATATTTATTTTATCCTTTACAGATCACAGTAACTATCTTTACAACTATGCTTCACGTTGGACCACAACCAGCTTGTTTTGTGTTTGCACAGTAATCTTAACACTCATGCCTTTGTAGCATCACCAACCAGTGCTACAGCAAATTGTGTAGGAAGGCATTTTTAGACCGTTTTTAATTAGTTTATTGAAGCCTGGTGGCATTAGATAACATTGTGAAACTGAACTCCAAAATTACCAGGAGATGGGGGTGGGTAGGAATAGAGAACAGTTGAAATAATCATCTGCAATCATGAGTCAACTGGATAGGATGTGGCAACACCAGAAAATTGTGTTTAGGTATAAGGATAGTATGGTGTGTAAAACCCTAATTATAAAATGTAATACACTGATGATAATTGTGAAATCTGTGGCCTGACTAAGTGTCATCCTTGACAATATTCATCACTATAAGCCTATAAACCTTGTGAACTAGATTAATAGAAATTAATGACAGTGCTCAAGGGCCCAGCAGTTATAGATTGAAGAAAATATATATAAAAAAAATAAATAAAAAAATTCATAAGCAATATCTGTTAAAGGCAGAACAACATGTGGAAAACACAATTGGAGTTGGCTTAAAATTAAAGTAAAATAAATAAAAAATCTAAAGATGCTTTAAAAAATACATATAAACGATCTAAAACATTTTGATATTTAGCTTAAGAGGCTAGATAATCAAAATGTATATGCAAAATATGGGCAGCACGGTTGCTAAGTGGTTAGCACTTCTGCCTCACAGCGCTGGGGTCATGAGTTCAATTGGCCTTATATGTGTGGAGTTTGTATGTTCTCCCCGTGTTTGCGTGGGTTTCCTCCGGGTGCTCCGGTTTCCTCCCACACTCTAAAAACATACTAGTAGGTTAATTGGCTGCTATCAAAATCGACCCTAGTGTGTGTGTGTGTGTTTGGGAATTTACACTGTAAGCTCCAATGGGGTAGGGACTGATATGAATGAGTTCTCTGTACAGCGCTGCGGAATCAGTGGCACTATATAAATAAATGGTGATGATGATTATAATGTGCATAAGGTAATACTTAATCATGCTGTCTGATTACCAAAGTAATAATATATCAGGGATAAATATATATATATACATACACATATATAAATAAATTTATATATCATCCCTAACTCACCACTGCTGTTTAATTTCAGGTGGCTGTTTTATATATGTCCACACGACTCATAGTAAACTTGTCGCAAACGTACACAGCTGTGTTCTTGACCAATTCATTGCATCTTCCCAAGGTAAGAAACTAGATTGTAAACATATTTATGCCTTTTTTCCTTTTGTCATATACATCGCCTTGTTCCTACAATCTATACTCTGTAATGTTGACTTTATTTTCTTCTTTATTTTCTAAATACTATAAAACTGCAACACTATTTCCTCAAATAGTTTGTACCAAACACAGAATATATTATAGCCAACTAGGTTAAACCTTTAAAAACAAAAATGCATGTCCCATCATATAGTTACCAGCCAGATTGTTTTGATATACCAAGAGATTACATCTTCTGCATTATAGAGAATTAAAATAGTTGTGAAATTCCCAGAAGTACTTCGCCAAGCAGAAAAAAAGGCGTTCACAAAAGAGGTCTTACAACATTTTATATGCCAAGATAAACAGAGTCCCCAAACATCAGCACAAGTCACCTCCCACCGACATGGACCCGATGCAGACACAGCCCTGGTGCCAACTTAGACACTTATCCTGAAAGAGTTAATCAAAGACCTTAAATTTGCCTTGCAAATCCAGAACGCCGTAAATGTGGAATTGGAAAAGCAGGCCGAAAGTGTGCAAAAGTTAAAAATTAAGCATTGTAAATTTTGTTTATTAAATAGAGAGATTCATTTTCTTAAAGAGAAAGATGCAGAACTAGAAAACAGGGTTAGATTAAGCAATAAACAGATTTGTAACATTCCAGAATCCACAATATGTTTACTTTGTTTCACATCTGTGTATGCAATTTGTTTGTATCATGATCCCTTCAATGTACGGAGATCACTAGCAAGTAAGTGTCAGAGCCCAAATATATGAAGTGTCCCCCCAGCAGAGGAGAGGTGAGCAAGGTTGAAAATGAGTGCCAGAGCCAAGTGAGTAATGTCACCCCCTGAGAGGATAGGTGAGAGAATGGATGTGCACTGAGGCACCACTTTAAATGTTGCTGTCCCAATAACATAACCATGTCTTAACTTTTAAGTACTGTGCAGTAGGAGGAAGAATATGTGGTTGACAGCTTTCAGTTCTTAAGTTGTCAACCACTTAAGAACTGTGCAGAAGGCGACAAAAAATTTATATAGTTTCTCTTCTATCTGCACCCCAAGTATGGTGCTGGAGGACTTTCTGCGACAACTATTGCACTGCACCACCACAGAACACTACCTGTGTCCATGCTTCATCCATAACGCCAGGTGACGCTCTGATTACTTATGACCAATCCCAAGAGCTAGCCAGAGGAAAGCACAAGCAAGAAGGTATTACCTATCCACGGTCTCCCCTAGACCACACACCTCGAAGCCTAGGGCTCAGTAGGCAAGGAAAGCCTCGGAACAACCATCCACTTTATTAACTTGACCCCATAGCACTGACACTAAGAGGCTGTACTACACTGCCGACTCTAAAACTGTCAGGCAGTCAGTATTTCAGAAAAATGCACTGCATCCGCTTTTGTATTGGGCTGGCCTGACTGACTTATGGAGATAAGAAATTACCTCACATGTCATGTTATTACAATCGTCAAATTTCATTGTTGTCCCTTGCATTTACCAAGTCAGAAAAGAAAAGTCAGAGCCAAACCCTCAAACAATTATTTAAATTTGCTGTGTGTTAGAAGTGTGGCATCTGGCTCTCTGAGACAAAGAATGATCCCTCTGTCTCAAAGAGGCAAATACCAGCCACAACCCCAACACAAGTTCAATTATTGATGTGGAGTGGAGACAATGGAGGGGACACTAGACACTATTTGGAACTAAATCATATTGACCCTGCTGCAAGTAAATTCTAAAATATTCACAAAGGGTTGCATACAATCTTTCATGTATGGCTTGTACAATATGAGCTTTGTATGCGTATATTTATTTAGGCAGTGCTGATACAATATAGACACTGCTGGTTATAATGTTTTAGGCACAGCTGGTTCAATGTGGGCAGTAATTTATACAGTGCTGATATAATCCAAGCATCAACTGGTACATAGTCATTGGGTGCTGTTGGTATATAGTCATATAGGCATTGCTAGTATAATCTAATGAGATGATAATTTCTGTAATAATTAGACACATACTGGTAAATAATCATATGGGAATTGCTGGTTCAGGTTAAGCCCATGTCTAGTGATTTGGACTTTTGATACAGTCTCAGTACTGCTTGCCCTTAATTAAATTGGGCATGTGGGCATTGTTGATATAATTTGGGCACCTGCTGGTAAATAGTCATAATGTCATCACTGGTACCTGCTAGCACTGCTTTTACATAATAATATGGGTCCTTTGGTAATAACCTGCGCACTTTCTGATATATAATCATGTGGACACTGTTTGCATCATCTTAGTCATTTGTGATTTTTCTTTAAATGTGTGTGGAAGATAAGGATAATGGGCCTGATTCATTAAGGATCTTAAATGAAGATGTATCTTATTTCAGTCTCCTGGACAAAACCATGTTGCAATGCAAGGGGTGCAAACTAGTTTTTTGTTTTGCACATAAGTTAAATACTGACTGTTTTTTAATGTAGCACACAAATACTTGATAGCTTATTTGTACACTGAAATTTAAAGTTGATAAAGAGTTGATAAAGAAGTGGCTTCTTTGCTGGCCTGGTGTCAAGAAGGCCAGCAAAGAAGCCACTTCTCTCCAGGAAAATCAGGGACAGACTGATATTCTGCAAAAGGTACAGGGATTGGACTGCTGAGGACTAAGGTAAAGTAATTTTCTCTGATGAATCCCCTTTCAGATTGTTTTGGGCATCTAGAAAAATGCTTGTCCGGAAAAGAAAAGGTGAGCACTACCATCAGTCCTGTGTCATGCCAACAGTAAAGCATCCTGAGCCCATTCATGTGTGGGGTTGCTTCTAAGCCAAGGGAGTGGGCTCACTCACAATTTTGCCTAAGAACACAGGCATGAATAAAGAATGGTACCAAAACATCCTCCAAGAGCAACTTTACCCAACCATCCAAGAACAGTTTGGTGATGAACAATGCCCTTTCCAGCACCATGGAGCACCTTGCCATAAGGCAAAAGTGATAACTAAGTGGCTCGGGGATCAAAACATCGAAATGTTGGGTCCATGGCCAGGAAACTCCCCAGACCTCAATCCCATTGAGACGTTGTGATCAATTCTCAAGAGGCGGGTGGACAAATAAAAACCCACAAATTCTGACAAACTCCAAGCATTGATTAGGCAAGAATGGGCGGCCATCAGTCAGTATGTGGCTCAGAAGTTGATTGACAGCATGCCAGAGTGAATTTTCAAAAAGAAGGGTCAGCACTGCAAATATTGACTCTTTGTTTAAACTTAATGTAATTGTCAATAAAAGCTTATGAAATGCTTGTAATTTTACTTCAGTATACCATAGCAACATGTGACAAAAAGGTGTAAAACCACTGAAGCAGCAAATTTTGTAAACCAATACTTGTGTCATTCTCAAAACTTTTGGCCATGACTGTACATACTACAGATATCTGCCTGCTCTGCTGTTCGAGAGTACATACACACTTCCACATTTGCCTGATATTGTTCCATCGTTGCTCATGATTTTTAGGAAGTATAGAAAACCCAATCAAACAATACAATTTGTTCATTGTATAAATGCTATAACTGCCTATAGTCACAGCATACCCATGTTTAGAACATATGTTAATATACTTCAATTGCATTTACTATGTAAAGACAAAAATAAAAAGTTGAATATTTAACTGTATTAAAGCTTTTTTTGTTTCTGTTTTAATTTTGAAACCATGTGCAACTCGAGAGGACACTTGAAAATAACAGGTTGCCCACTACTAGTATAAAGTTGCATTGGAGGGGCGAGGTAAATTTAAAATGTGGGGACAAATTTATGGATGGGGTAGGGCATGTCCTAGATCTACTTTAGATTTCAGTGTAGAAATAAAGCCATTACCTATTTGTGTGCTACACGAAATAGCAGGCAGTGTTTTCCTTACCTGCAATAAACTTATTTGCAACCCTTGCATTGTAACATGGTCTGTCCAGGAGCAAATTTTGCTCTTTGTAACAAAGTTTTAATTATTCATTTTTCTTATATTGAGCATATTTGTACGCAACATGACGTTCTCACTATGCTTAAAGCATTTGTTTTTGGAGATCAACACAATCCAAAAACAAGCATTCATGTCTTAAACCTGTAACATAGTACAGTATAAGGCAGGCACTGATCTCAGGGCCCTCAACAATATTATGGGCCCCTGGGCAAAGCAGTGCACCGTTGCCCATATACATATATATATATATATATATATATATATATAAAAATATATGTAAAAAAAAAAAATTATATATATATATATATATATATATAATCTTATCTATCACTTTTTTTATGCACTGGTCAGCCGTCAGCGTCCCTTGAAATAATAGAAAAAAACAAAAACCCTTAACTTACCTTTTAATCGGCTTACTCTCCGATGCGATTCTCTTCACTTTTCTTCCAAGTCACTGCTGCTGCCTGCTGATTAAAGTTGTTTTTGCGCGGGGGACTTCTCCGTGCTGCGCTCCACAATGGATGTCGCAGATCGGGCATGACGTCATCACGCCCGACATGCACTGCGAGCGCCGCACGGAGGAGGAGACCAGGGAGGGAGCCAGATCACCAGCTGACCGCAAGGTACGTTTTTTTTGCAGGATTTTTTTTTAGCGCTGCCTGGCCCCTGGGGCACCTGCCCATTGTGCCCAATGGAAGAGACGGCCCTGACTGATCTATAATTATATTTCATATTTCTATTACTAAATGTATAATCTTGTTTACAACTTACTAACAGTTTATGACAAAAGTCAGATTTTAACTATACCCTAGCATATCTGACCTAAACACAATTTTTCCAAGAGAAAGTAAAACCGAAAAACAGGCTTATTTGCGTGGCAAATACATTAATTGAATCTAAACATTCCCACTGCTTCATATACAGCGCCTTCTAATCCTTTTTCTGTAAAACTCGTTGGTCAGCCCGTGATATCCCTCAGACCTACCGATTAGATGCCAGGTTTTCCTGCGCCCATAAGATAGACCGACAACATGTTGATCCGATTCGTATCCAACAAGAGGGGTGCAAATACCATCAGCAATCTGACCCACCATAAGGAGGACACCGGCGTAAAAAGAGTTGAATCCCAAAACGGAATGGAAATATACTAAGAAATAGGTGAACCACATGGAAGCACATAGGTCATTTAAGAAATGTCCAGTAGCATAGCTGAGCTTCTGCCAGAGAAGCAGGGGCGCCGAGTCTGCCATTCTAAGTCAGATTCGACACTTACTTCCTCCCAACTAGCAATACTGGTGGGTTTGTAATGTGCTGATCTACATAAGTACACATACTCTCGTCAATAAATGTAAGAATACTAGATTGCTCAATAGAGCTAGCGAGCAAACGATGTAAATCCTCCTCCAAAACATCAAAAGCCACTTCAATCCGATTCGGTAAAGATCATATCTAAGTGTCATGTGGTTAGAAGAGCGTCACCCACACACGGATCATCGTAACTCTGTCACACTATAACGATGCATTGTGTTCCGGATTGTTTTGTCCCTACCTGGCCATCAACCAGTCCGTTTCGATCCAGCCCTGCGGCCTATAGATTGGCAGTTTGTGCACCAATCAAACCATCCCTTGAGGTGTGGCCTGGGATCTCTGTTCAGTAACAGAATCCCACCCCTCATCCAAACTTGTGACTATCCAGTTAAACCCTTCCCCTCCAGGGTGTAAAATGCAGTTATAACCTTCCTGTATCTATGCTGTTTGTATCCTGTCGAAAAAGTAGTTAAATACACGTAATCCTACAGGTTTTAACATATATATCTGTTCCAAGTTACAGTTATCAGAGTGGATTACGTTTCTATTCTAGTGTCTACACAGTGAAGAAAATTGCAAGTACTTAGAAATAAAGAAAAAACGTATATACATAGGAAATTAATATCGGATCATGTATGTATCATGCATTCAAGTTTTTCAATTCATGAATGATTCTTATCTTTTAGTGGCTGCAAGCCAGTGTTGGCTGCATAGCTAGTGTGTTTAGTTCAAAGTGTGTTAGTTACAAGTGTATTAGGATTAATATAATATAATTCACCATTATACCGGAGTTCCTATTAGTTATTTCTACATCAGGTACAGAGGGTATGAGAAACAACAAATTTATAGGCACATTTATCATTATTCACATAAAGTGAAAAGTAGTTTTCAATCCTTATCGCAATGATAAGGATTGAACTACTTCTCACATTTATGTACAGCCCTGCACAGAAACAGCAGTTCCGAAAAACTGCTGTTTCAGTGATAAAAAAAAACATACTTACCCCCCTCTTTGGAAGCGCTGTCTTCGGGTCTTCTCTTCACTCTTCAAGTGTGCATGTCCAGTTCCAAGAACTGGACATGCGCACACAGATCCCCTCTCTGTCTCTGCAACGATATTTGCAGAGAGAGAGCGCTGATTGACAGGGAGGGATCATGTGATCCCTCCACACATGCGCTGTACAGCTCTGCTCTCCGGAGCAGAGCTGACAGCATTAGATTTCCTCAATTCGGATGATGTACGCCAGCTGCAGCTGGCGTACATTAACATGACAAGTGCCCGAAAAAAATCTTTTTTCGGGACTTGTTAGATTGCGGCCCAGGAGCAGTCACCATTCTGTTGAATCGTGACTGCTCCCAAAAACGAAGAGGAGTGCAAAGCAGCAGATATCCATGATATCTGCTGCGATGCCCCCTTAATAAATTTGCGGAGGACACTGGGACCTTAATTATCCGTTAAAAGCACTATCGTGCTTTATTAAATATGCCCCCTAGTTTTTCTTTCTTTCACCAACAGGTGTCCATACCCTCTTTGCACTAGTGTCAGAACTTAATTTAAGAAAGTGTTGTTGTTTTTTTAATACAGAGTAATTATCTATTCCCTGTTTGTACAATTGTCAGGACTGAATTTAAAAAAAGTGCTTTTTTGAATACATTGTATGCAGTTATTTAACTGCTTGTTTGCTTAAGACGTTTATTGCTAGCCTTTGTTGTGGGAGTTTATTAGGGGCTGATTGAAGTCACTGATCACGTGTTTATTAGTAATACATAATTATTGTATAGTGACCAAGCTTATTTAGTTAGTTCAAAGTGTGTTATTTACAAGTGTATTAGGATTAATATAACATAATTCAGAGTTACACCAGAGTTAAGCAGGAGATAAAAAGGAGGAGAATACTGTACCTGATATCACTACTACAGAAGGACAACATCCAACACTCCATTGAGTCATGTTACCCTCCATCTCAAGCACCTGCTTTGTTCACTCTTTGCTGATCTGCTAGCATTGGTGATAAGATCAATTCTGATTTAATGAATCAATTGTAAACCTTGTCTCTCATTTAAATTCTCAGTATGTTCAATCTGTTTTACCATGTTCTTGTCAGCGGCTGCGGGCACCGCCGCGACTCTCTGTCTACGTTGGTGGCGTTCCGGCCGTCTCCATCTAGACCGGGGCGTCACTTCCAGCTTCCTCGTCCTGATTGCCTAGGCAACAAGCGGGATGCTTTAGGCTCCCTGCTGCGGTGCCCTCCAGCTGTCAAACAGCCGGGCGCGCGCACAGGGCTGTTTAGGCTCAGTCAATTATGGCTGATTAGATTTATACGCAGCTGGGCACTCTGCTCTTTTCATTGGCCTGCAGTGCCAATAATTAAGCAAGCTCTGGGAGCAGGGCTTTGTCCTGATTGGGTTTCTGTACTATTTAAGGCAGTGAGGACTGAGCCTCACTCCAGATTATAGCGTTCTGTTTCAGTATTGCTGCCTGCTTCTGTGCTGTGTTGGTGTTTAAAACCTTAGATTGCTTTTCCGTGTATGACCTCTACCCGTTCCTGGACTCTGAATCTTTGCCTGTGACCCTGACCTTCTGCCTGTACCCGGAATCTGAACATTTGCCTGTGACCCTGACCTTTTGCCTGTACCCGGACTCTGAACCTTTGCCTGTGACCCTGATCTTCTGCCTGTACCCGGACTCTGAACCTTTGCCTGTAGCCCTGACCCAGCTTGTACCTGACATCTCTACCTGTGCTCTGTCCAGTCCGCAGATCTCTGGCCTGTCCCTACTCCGTGTATTACCTCCTGTACCTGTGCGCTGCCGTGTGAACATAAACTTGTACTAAACTGAGTGTAAGTCCTGAGGGCATCCGAGTACCTGTGACCATAACCAGTCTCTACGGGAAAGGCGGCTGCTATAGGTGAAGACCTCTTCTGCTTAAGTTCTACAAGTTTATGCGGCACTTTTTGCCATAGCATGCTAGCAGATTTCCATGTCTTTCCTCACTGCACCATCCTCCTCTCCACACTCCCCTTGTACCTCTCCTCCCTTATTCCCTCTTTCCTATTCTCTAAGCTCAATATCCTCAGCTACTTCAACCTACTCTATCGCCATTTCAACCTGCCCGCCTTCTAGTTCAACTGTTTAGCCTCTACTTCCTCTGCTACCCACCTGGACTCCTTCACTTAAGCTGGGTACACACAACTGAAAACTTCATCAGATGCAATTTCTGTAACAATTTTACCAACGACTGAAAGTCATGATGAGCATGCCGTTTCATCCGTACACATCTCCGCAATTTACTGTCAGATCTTTAATTTTTATCTCTCATATACATCTGCTGATATGATCGTGACTCCGTACACACTCTACAGATATCTTCCGCCCCTACAGCAATGTGTAAATCTAAATAACTGGCCGAAACTCAGCGCGCGTGCACACATACACACACAAACACGCACACTCCCAGGAAGAAGAAATAGCATCATTGTCATTCATTATATATAATGTATACTTAGTTTAACACACTTTGCAACTGTACACTAGGTAGAATTTATTGTTACTGGCAAATAAATATATAACTAATAAAAAAAATCTGCTTGTTTGCTTGTCGCTGTTGTGAACATAGAGAACTTACAGTTATTTATAAGGTTTATAGAAAGGAAAAGATATCCGCACTAGGTAAGTTTCATACCAAAGTCTAATAATAGGCTCTAAATATTATGGCCTATCAATCAGGATGATTGAATTGTAGCACAGAACATCCTGAGCGGTGCACCCAATACACCAAAAATGTAGTGAAATATCAGAGAGAAGAAAAGTAGGTGACTGAGGGGCACTCAGAGACGATGGATGAGTGTATATATAAAATAAAATGAATTTTTATTGATATACCTTAAAATTATGACTAAACATTTCATCCTAAACCCAAAAGCTGGCGAAATATTAAAAACCAAAAACAAAAACAATAATTGTTAAAATTGCAGATGCACTGCAAACTTAGCTTCAGTGGTCATGTAATAGATAATAAACTCAGAATAGAGGATATCGCTATTATAATATGTTGGTTGATGTAGAGATAGTAAATTCCACTATTAAAAAGGATTCCCTATTAACAATAATGACTCCTAGGTTATCTTAAGCAATATATGGGATCTAAAAAGATGCCTATATAAATCAGAGGAATCCCCTTGGTAGAGGCTATAATGATGACTAGCTAATATGTCATGGGTAACGATATTGAGCTAGTGAATAACCTATCAGAGAGAGCCCCTGATTGTCTAGTTTGTCTCAAACAATAAAGAATATCTTTGGAGAGATGCCTATAAACATTTCAAAACAGTCCCCCTGGTGGTAGCTAGTATAGTAAATCTCTGTTCTATCCTATATCATGTCGTGCTGACTCTAATAATAAATATGTCTCTAGAAGTCTGATATGAAAACAAAGTATGTCTAAATAGACAGACTCAGGGAATAGCGTGGAGACCCTAAAGTTAAGAACGCTGTATAACCCACACTTGCTATTTTTTTACATGTTAAAGACGGAAATAAACTATGTAATGCAAATCTTCAAGCCCATAGAGCAAGTGCAGGCAGACTATTCAATTGTAAATATTCGCGTTACAGCATGTACACTAAAATCGTGATTTGGCATTTTTTTCAATCGCACCATTGAAGGTGGTTTAAAAGCGTTAATGTATCCTTTTAATTGCAAACTTATTTTAATAGGGGTTGTTTTTTTATAATATTTATTTATTAAACATGTATCAAATGATTATTGTGTATTAAAATTAGAGATGCTCACTGATCCCGGTGAAGTGGTTTTGGTTTTGGATCTGGATTAGCTTCGTTTTTTGGTTTTGGCAAAACCAGCCTCGAGTGTTTTGGTTTAGGTTTTGGTTTGGTTTGGAATCTGTTGTTTTTTGGAAAAATTGCTAATATATGCTAATCCTACATTATTATAAACCTCAATAACACTAATTTCAAGTCATTTGCAGTCAATTTTGATCACCTCACAGGTCACAATATTATTTTCATACACTTTTGGACAAAGACTGCAGACTGTAGCGATCTGGCTGGATGGTAAGCGACAGAGCAATGACTCAAACACACGGCAGTTCCTACCACATCTAGGACACATAGGCACACAGCAGTGGCAGAAAAGAAAAGTGGGGCAAGATGGAATCTTGATCATGAAACCAGTTATGGTTAATTTGATCACTCCTCGTGTTTCTTGGATAAGTGAGGTAATTCTACAGTTAATACATGGCAACGAGCGCTGACCCGACCCCCCCCCCGGATTGTGTGCTTTTATCAGACACTCACCAATCCAGGGTGCCAGACAATGCACTTAAAAGAGCCATTGTAATTGAAAGCAAAAAGCCAGTTCATCAGTGAGCTTCAAATCAGCCCCAATTCCCACAAAATTATAATCTAGTTAGCTACCTTGGATGTAAAGTGCATATTACAAACACTTGCTGAACTAGCAACAAAGTGGAAGGTAATACATATACACGTTGTTATGTGCGTATTGTCGCTAACCAATAACGATTGTCGAACCTCGATTTGTGTTTCCAACGCACAAAGATTTATTCGCAAATAGTAGAATAATATGTTCAAGCGGATTGATAATAAATACAACCGTTACTTATCGCAGGCGCTCTGGATCCAGTGTGCAGTCATTCAATCCTGAAGTCTGGGGACAAGATGTCTGAACACTAGAGCTGCTGCTTATATACACACAGAAATACAGTAATACAATGAAGATGGTATAGCTTGCATCTATTGGTCCAGGTCTCAGGAAGGTCCAAGGGGTTGTCAATCATTGGCTAGTTCATCCTAAGGAATCCAAAGGAGGGGGTCACCTCTCCAGGGGGTATGCTCGGCTCTTCCCGCCAAGATTCCTTAGTCTTAAGTAGTTCATAATTCCCTATCATTCATAACTTGTGTATGCACTCTGCGATTCCTTCGCAGAGTGAACCAAACAGTAGGAAATGTAAAGAGGTTTATTATGATACCACTCATGATAGGATTCCTTCCACCTGTTCCGTATATTTCACTAATATGCATGTAACTTTAATATAACACATAAACACTACTATATTTCGACATAACTGACTATGTGTTGCAACTACCATTAAAGTGTACTATTTTATAAGTATGCGTGTTTGTGCGAATGCATGGTAAAAGACCAATTACTGTTGCTGCCACGTGTAGTGGATGCGTACGCCCTTTCACGCCGTAGCGTGCCCTTGTACGCCGTAGCGTACCGAACGCATCTTTTCAGACAAAGACAACCAAGTTTGCTCGACTTTAATTGAAATGACTTTATCCAATTTGCTGACTTCGACAGCTCCACCCTTTTATAGTGTAATAAACTATCACCCAATCACCGTTTCAAGTTCAGGATTATACAATACTTCTTCACAGACCATGATCTCGGTATCTGGTACCACCCTTTCAGTCTCTTTCTCAGTGTTACTCTTATGAGACCGTTTTCCACACTTCAACACAGTAGGAACACATTTGACAACTAAACCAATTGCTAAGATGACACCCAGTATAAGGAGAAGGAGCTTTCCTACACTAGCAACCATTTCCTGTACCCACTCCCCCAGACCGGAGAACCATTTCACAGGGTTCAACCACGAGAACCAACCATATAATGAAGAATTGTGACTCTTTCGAAATTCCCATTTCAGCTGCAAAATTTCATCCATCTTCCGGTCTATAACCTCTTTAGGGTCATCCGTATTATTAGTGATGTACGTGCAACATTTGACACCGAACTGGGTGGCCAGTGTCACACAATACCCACCAGTAATGGAGGTGAGATAATTTAGTACCAGTCTATGTTGCACCAACTCCTTCTTGTACGCTTGTAGCTCCCTTCCAGTATACCTGAAAGTGTCATCATACATCTCGGTGATATTATCTATTAATTTAGCTAGGTCTTGGATATATTTAAAGTTTAATGTTCCCCGAGCGGTCCTGGTGAGGTCTAGAGCAACCATAACTTAGAAACCAGCAGTTTCACTAATCATTTTTGTAGCTATGGGTTCCTCACCAGGAATCATATTTCTCTTGCCACGGTGTTCATACTGTGTGTGTATGTATGGTGGTGATGTAGTCTTGTGAATACCAACCATTTCTTCATGAGTAATAGTCATGATTTCAGGAACCAGTTTAGCTAAGAAACACAAGCCCTTGGAACTCGGAGTCACCCAGGAATAAGCTTTCCTTCCACAAACAAAATACACATCATCAGGGAGAACATAAGGAACAGTATGCCCATGAATTATATCACACAGAGTTTTGATAAAACTACCCATGCCTAGTGTCTCCATTTGCTCTAGACACGTGTCGGCATTAATGACATTTTTACATTTATCTGTAGAGACTTTTCCAATGGATACCTTCTTATGTTTGTGACTTCCCTCAACATTCCTGCCTAGTAGTGATCTTGTGAGTCTCCCTCTAAAATGAGTGTGGCGAGCCATTGTCTGATCTGATAGGTCAGCCTCCCAATTCTCCAGGCGCTTTGCATGAGATATATTTAGGCACAGCAAAGATCTGCCTATTCAGTATTGTCGAAGCGTCAGACTAGGGGACCTAGTGTTATTGTACCTCCCGTCTATGGGCCTCCCACCCCTCAATTCGAGTATTTCGGATATGTTTAGAGGGAATGGCACTAATCCTATATTATGCTGCCCTTGCGGCACATGAGAGCACACCCAACACTCGGTCTGGTTTAGCACCTTACCCACCAGGGAGTGATAATCCTCCAAAGGATGCCCGCCTATATTCAGAGTACTGGTGGACTGGC
The DNA here is from genome assembly GCF_038048845.1 of Mixophyes fleayi. Classification (NCBI taxonomy): domain Eukaryota; kingdom Metazoa; phylum Chordata; class Amphibia; order Anura; family Limnodynastidae; genus Mixophyes; species Mixophyes fleayi. The sequence continues at coordinate 197,481,586 of NC_134402.1, read as the reverse complement.
ATCGTTGGATGCATCTCTCTTCAACTAGGGAGTCACAGAACTTGCAGATACAATACTCATCAGACAATAGCCCCTCACACTGCCTCCGAGTTCCTGAGCTAGCAGACCTTTTCATAACCCCCGGACCAAGTCTGATAATGGGCTGCTCTGAGTATCCTAATAACTTTTCCTCTGCCTCCATCTCATCCGTATCACTCCCAGAACCTTCCTCCATCCTCCATCCTCCTTCACAAAAATAGAGTGTCCTAGAAAGAGTAAAAACAAGGAAAATCCTGGAACAAAAGAAAAACAAAAACCGCCACTCCGTCGCTGGAAAGATAGTTCTGGGGCAACGTCTCTGGTTCAGGTGTCTCGACTGCAGGCTTTAGGTCTCCCGGAACAGACTTACAAGTGACAGATCTATGTCGTCGGTCTTAGTTTTATCTTGCACTTTCTCCGGATTATGGACTCTCCTGCAGTGGGTGGAATGGACCCAAGTGTCTCTCTCTGCAACCTTCAGTGATGTAGTACTGGTCAGCAGCACTTGTTACGGGCCTTCCCAACGGACTGTTAAACAACCTGAACGTAAGAAATTGCGGATCATAACATAGTCTCCAGGTTCAACATCATGACAGTTCGTTTCTGGCATAACAGGTGACAGCATTTTTAGTTTTTGTTGTTGTTGCTTTAGCTGTCTACTCATTCTTATAAGATATTGTACAGTCACTTCATTATTACACTTCAAGTCGTCTTGTGGACTCACGATCAAATGAGGCTGTCGTCCGAACAGTATCTCAAAGGGGAACAGATTAAGAGGAGGTCTAGGAGTGGTCCGAATGCTATGGAGGACCAATGGCAAAGCCTCAGGCCATGCCAACCCAGTTTCAGCCATTATCTTACCAAGCTTGTTCTTTATAGTACCGTTTACTCTCTCCACCTTACCACTGGCTTGTGGTCGGTAAGGGGTGTGATGTCTGCTACCGATTCCCATGAGTTTACACATATTTTGGAAGATATCACCAGTAAAATGGGTACCCCTATCACTTTCAATGATTCTAGGGATACCGAACCTACACACAAAGTCTTGTACAATTTTCTTTGCAGTGAACACAGCAGTATTAGTGGCTGCCGGATATGCTTCTACCCAACCGGAAAACACATCAATACACACTAACACATACTTTAGATTCCTGCACTGTGGTAATTGGATATAGTCAATTTGTATTACCTGAAAAGGTCCGTCTGTAGGAGGGATGTGGGATGGCTCAGTTGGAATAGTTTTCCCAACATTTTTCCTCAAACAAGTAAGACATGACATTGCTTTCTTACCAGCCTGAGAGGAAAATCCGGGAGCACACCAGTATGCTCTCACCAGTTTGCACATACCTTCTTTACCCAGGTGAGTCAGACCGTGTGCTGCTTCAGCCAGGCTTGGATAGTATGTTCGGGGAGCTACAGGCTTACCTTGTCCATCCCTCCAGAGTCCTGAGGACTCTTGACCACATCCCTACGCCTTCCAGACCGCCTTTTCCTGCAGGGAACACAAATCATGCATTTCAATTAATTTCTGCATGTCTAACGTCTGAAAAACCATCATAGTCTCAGTCGATACAGTCATAGGTTGCCCTGCTGCCCATTTAGCAGCTTCGTCTGCCCTGTTGTTGCCCAATGACACTGGGTCTTCTTCAAAGGTATGGGCTTTGCACTTTATGACGGCTACTGTTCTGGGTAACTGTATCGCTGTCAGAAGTCCTTTTATGTGTTGTGAGTGTGCCACTGGTGTACCTGCTGCTGTCGTAAAGTTTCTAAGACGCCAAAGGGCCCCAAAATCGTGCACTACCCCGAAGGCGTACCTAGAGTCAGTATATATATTGGCTGATTTACCCTCTGCCAATTCACATGCTCTCCTTAGTGCTACTAGTTCCGCCACCTGGGCTGAGTGAGGTGGGCCAAGGGGTTCAGCTTCTACCACATCCTGATTGTCTACAACAGCGTAACCAGTACATAGCTCTCCCGTCTCTGTCTGTCTATGACAACTTCCGTCTGTATAAAACGTAAAATCTACATTTTCTAAGGGGGTGTCATGTATGTCGGGCCTTGCAGTAAAGGTCTGATTCAGGTGTTCCATACGGTCATGCGTGTCAGTATTCTTGCCTAACTCATCATCAACCAGGGTCTCCTCACCTCCCACCCTTTGTGTCTCTAGAGACACATACGGAAGGTATGTAGCTGGATTTAAGGTGCTACATCGTTTGATGGTGATGTTTGAGGGTGCCATCAGGGCTAGTTCCCACTTTGTGAATCTAGCTGAAGAAACATGTCTGGTTTGGGCTGAATTTAACAGAGCTGATACAGCATGGGGTGTATAGATAGTTGAATTATGTCCTAATACTACGTCCTCGCTCTTACTCACCAGAAGAGCCGTTGCTGCTACACTTCTGAGACATGTTGGGAGTGATCTTGCCACATTGTCTAATTGTGCACTGTAGTATGCTACCGGTCTGCTAGCTTCACCATGTTTCTGTGCGAGGACACCTGCTGCACAACCATCAGCTTCTGTACAAAATAGCTCAAAAGGCTTTTCATAATCAGGTATTCCCAATGCAGGTGCTCTAGTTAGACTATCTTTAAGATTAAAGAATGCTTGCTCTGACTCTTCTGTGTGTACAACACGTTCTGGTTTTGAGGAAGAGACTAGCTCCTGCAATGGTAATGCCAGAATAGAAAAACCTGGGATCCAGGATCTACAGTATCCACACATCCCCAGGAAAGTACGAATCTGCTTCTGGCTCTGCGGCAGAGTCATGTGTTGTATGGCCTCAATCCTGTTGGTTGTCAGGTGTCTTAGCCCCTTAGTGAGGCAGTGTCCTAAGTATTTGACCTTAGTCTGACATGGCTGTAATTTATCCTTTGCCACCTTGTGCCCTGTTTGTGAAAGATGAAGCAACAACAATTTAGTATCATGTAAACATGACATAAAAGAATCAGAGCACAACAACAAATCGTCCACATATTGAATTAGAACAGACCAATTGTGGGGTTGAAAGGATTGCAAACAGTCATGTAAGGCTTGGGAGAAAATACTGGGGCTGTCAATGAACCCCTGGGGTAGTCTGGTCCATGTGTATTGCACTCCCCTGTAGGAAAATGCAAAAAGATATTGGCAGTCAGGGTGAAGAGGGACTGAGAAGAAAGCAGAACATAGATCAATGACAGTAAAATGACTGGCAGACGGTGGAATCTGCATGAGGATGACAGCTGGATTCAGCACTACGGGGAATTGGCTCTCAACAACTTTATTAATTCCCCTTAAGTCCTGGACTAATCTATAGCCCCTCCCCCCATTCTTCTTCACAGGGAAAATGGGACTATTTGCTGTACTGGCTGTACGAATTAAAATCCCTTGTTGTAACAGCCTCTCAATAACAGGATATACCCCTAGTTCCACCTCCGGTTTTAATGGATACTGTGGGATTTTTGGAGCTATCCTACCACTTTTTAGATTGACCATGACAGGGGCTACGTTTGCCATCAGTCCAGTGTCCTCTCCATCTCTGGTCCATAGTGAACCTGGTATTTCCAGCAACATCCCCTTTACTTGAGATGGACTTTGTTCTATAACAGGAGAGTGTAACATTAACCTTTGAGGGGTGTCCAATATATCCTGTACCTCATGTGTGACCTTCTCCGGTATATCTAAGAACACACCATCAGAAGTACAGTATATGACACATCCCATTTTACATAACAAGTCTCTCCCTAGCAAGTTAGTAGGAGCCGCCGCAGCCAAGAGAAATGAATGCTTGGTGTCACTCACCGGAGTGTGAGTGCCTCCACTCTGGTACGTGGTTCTCCATCTTTCCCGCTCACACCTGTGTGGAACCGCGGCCGTCCGCCATCCTGTTACACTGGGCATGCGCAGGTCCCTTTAACAACTACACCTGACCACTAATGTGATTGATGGATCAATCACCCCTCCCTACTTAAGGCACCTGCAGCCTTAGGTAGTTGCCTGATCTTGAAGTCTCACTCCCAGTGAACTTCTATAGGTGTGTGCAGTTTCCAAACTGCTTCCAGCTCTACTCCTGTGTGCAGTTTCCAAACTGCTTCCAGCTCTACTCCTGTGTGCAGTTTCCAAACTGCTTCCAGCTCTACTCCTGTGTGCAGTTTCCAAACTGCTTCCAGCTCTACTCCTGTGTGCAGTTTCCAAGCTGCTTCCAGCTCTACTCTACTCGTGCTTCAGCTTCCACGCTGCTCCCTGCTCAACTCAGCGGCGGTTCCCATACCGCTACAACGCTTCACTTCTCAGCTGATTCCGGATCTACACAACTGGGTATGCTCTACTGACTATTGCCTATTGCCTATTGCTTGCATACCAGTTGTATCCATTGTTGTTTGCTGCACAGGGTACAAGTACCCATATAGACAGTGTTACTGCATTGCTTCATTTAGGACAAGCTTTCACTCAAGCTACGATATCTCCTCACGCTACTACTTAGCGTTATTGTGCATATCTGCTGTGACCAGCTTCTCCTCCCTGCAAGGCATCTACTCCATACAGACTATTCATTGTGCCTTCCATCTCTGCCTCACAAGACATTGCTCTACTCGCGCTTTTTCCATACAGCCACAGTTTGCCTTTCAACTTCACTCTCCTGCACCTGGACAAGTCCTCATTCCTTCTCACGGCAGTGGTACAACTTGCTGCACGCAGACCACTGACTTCCCTGCTACCTACCCGCACCTGGACAAGTCCTCCTATCACAGCGGTGGTACAACTTGCTATACGCAGACCACTGACTCTCCTATTACCTACCTACACCTGGACCAGACTCCTCACCATAGCGGTGGTACAACTTGCTGAACGCAGACCACCGACTACCCTGCTACCTACCTGCACCAGTACTATTCTTCCCATCACTACAGTGGTACAACTTGCTGTACGCAGACCACTGACTCCTCCTCTACCTACCATTACCTATCCACGTTCACTCCTCGTGTCTACATTATCTTCAGCCTCCAGTTTACTGCTCTAAGTCGCTGACTTTCCTCTAACCATAGCTGCAAGTCGCTGACTTCCTCAGACTATATCTACTCTCCTGCTGTTGTGTCACTCCAATCATTCACCTGCCTGCTTTGAGGTGCGTGCCATAACCCCGCCTCTCTAGCAGAGTTCCATCTGGTGAAACTCGGCTAAGCAACTCCTAGTGCCCGTGACAGTAAGATCAGGCCATGACAGACCCAGGATTGGAACCAACAGCTAAGGAGATGCTGCAGCATCTGATCACTCGGGTAGAACAACAGGATGTTCGGCAGCAACATCTGTTCCAGTGTTTCCAGACTCTGGCCACCCGAGGAGTTCCTCTAAAAACTGTTTCAGTGACTGTTGAACCTCAAGCGCCTTCTCCTTCCCTAGTGCCATCCCAGGTGTCTACTGCTTCCACGCTACACCTGCCTACTCCCTCAAAATATGATGGAGATCCCAAGACGTGTAGAGGTTTTTTGAATCCGTGCTCTCTCCATTTCGAGCTTCAACCTCACCATTTTGCCACTCACCGTGCCAAGATTGCCTACCTCATTTCTCTGTTTTCCGGACAGGCTCTTGCGTGGGCCTCCCCTCTGTGGGAGAGAAATGACCCCCTATTGGAGGATAGTGCACTCTTCATTTCCACGTTTCGCAAAATTTTCGATGAACCTGGCCGCGTTGTCTCTGCGGCTTCCAGCATTCTCCGACTACGCCAAGGATCACACTCTGTGGCCCAGTACGTCATTCAGTTTCTGATACTCGCCTCTGAACTACAGTGGAACACTGAGGCCCTGATAGCTGCCTTCTGGCAGGGTCTGACGGATAAGATCAAAGACGCACTGACCACACAAGAGTTACCCTCCTCCTTGGACGATCTAATTTCCCTATGTCATAGGGTAGACATGAGATTCCGTGAGAGGGAGTCTGAAAGAACAAGCACCTCTAAGGGGTTCACTCGCCCATCACCTCAAGTTCGTCACCTTCCCCCTCCAGTGGAACCCATGGAGGTAGGACGTTCTAAGTTAACATCTAGAGAGAGGGATTGACGAATACAAAATAGACTCTGCATCTATTGTGCTGACCCTACTCACAGCCTGAACTCATGTCCTAAGAAGTCGGGAAATGCCAGGCCCTAACCAGTTCTGGAGAGGTAATTTTAGGGTCCCTGGACTCCTCTCCATCTTCTATGGATTCCAAAGTGTGTGCATTTGATGTTACCATCTTCTCAGCCACCAAATCTTTTATCTCTCAAGCACTTCTGGATTCCGGCGCTGCCGGCAACTTTATCTCTAGTGCTCTTGTTAACCAGTGGTCCCTACCAGTGGCCCCGTTAAAAACCGCCATAGCGGTCACCGCTATAAACGGCTCTTGCATCATTAATGGACTTATCACCCACTGTACGACTCCTTTGACCCTTTAAATTGGAGCCTTACACCGAGAGAAAATCTCTTTGCTGGTCCTTCCTGCTACTACTAGTCCCATCATTCTTGGCCTTCCATGGCTTCAGCTTCATTCACCACAAGTTGATTGGAGTACTCCCCAAGTCACATCCTGGGGCCTGGATTGTCATCATAGATGCCTAACCCGAGTGGTACCACTCAAAATCAACAGATCATCTATAACACCTGGTCCTCCGGGCCTTCCTCCACAGTATGCCCCGTTCGCTGACGTGTTCGATAAGGCGCAATCTGAACGCCTGCCACCTCATCGGGCATGGGATTGTCCCATAGATTTACTACCTGGCAAAAACCCTCCTAGGGGCCGTGTATACCCTCTCTCGCTACCAGATACACAGGCTATGTCAGAGTATATCAAGGACAACCTTCATCGCGGATTCATTCGACCTTCCAGCCCTCCCACTGGAGCGGGCTTCTTTTTCGTGAAAAAGAAAGATGGGACTTTAAGACCCTGCATTGATTATCGGGGGCTCAATGCCATAACCGTAAAAAATCGGTACCCGATTCCTCTTATCACCGAACTCTTTGATCGTATAAAAGGTGCTCGGATTTTTACCAAACTTGATCTCCGTGGCGCTTACACCCTAATCCGGATCAAGTCAGGCGACGAATGGAAGACAGCATTCAACACCAGGGATGGGCATTACGAATACCTAGTTATGCCCTTTGGACTGTGTAATGCCCCAGCTGTCTTCCAAGGATTCGTGAACGAGATCTTCCGGGACCTATTATACATGTGCGTTGTAGTCTATCTGGACGACATTTTAATCTTCTCTCAAGATCTTGTCTCCCACCATCAACATGTGGCAGAAGTTCTCTCCAGACTGCGGAAGAACCTCCTATTCTGCAAATTAGAAAAATGCTCCTTCGAATTATCCCAAATTCCATTCTTGGGATACATCGTGTCCGGAGTAGGTCTGGAGATGGATCCAGACAAAGTTAATGCCGTTCTACTTTGGCCCCAGCCAACTACCCTCAGGGCTATACAACGCTTCCTGGGGTTTGCGAATTATTACAGACGTTTTATCCTGAACTTCTCATCTATTGCTTCTCCTATTGTGGCCCTGACCAAGAAGGGCGCCAATACTAAACACTGGTCCTCCGAGGCCCTTCACGCTTTCCAAAGCCTTAAAGAAGCATTTTCTACCGCCCCTGTTCTTCGGCAGCCTGACGTAAACCTTCCCTTCTTTCTCGAGGTGGACGCCTCCAATGTCGGACTAGGAGCTATTCTCTCCCAAAGATCTGAGCAACAGAAATTCCATCCTTGTGCCTTCTACTCCCGGGGTCTTCTACCCACGGAAAAGAACTACACCATCGGTGACAAAGAACTGTTGGCAATAAAAGTCGCATTGGAGGAGTGGAGATATCTACTGGAGGGGGCTCATTATCCAGTAACCATCTTCACTGACCACAAAAATCTCCTCTATTTACAAACAGCCCAATGTCTAAACCCTCGACAGGCGAGGTGGTCACTTTTCTTTTCTCGCTTCGAACTCATTATAACGTTCAAACCTGCTGCAAAGAACAGGAAAGCAGATGCTTTATCCCGGGCATTTGCTCCTCCTTCTGACATCTTGGATTCTTCCGATCATCCTATACTGGATCCCAAATGTGTGACTTTGGCCACTTCGTCCACCAATGTGCTACCGTTTGGGAGAACTCTTGTTCCGCCATCTCTACGCAAGAGAATATTGTCATGGTACCATTCTTCACGCTTCTCTGGACATTCTGGTGAACGAAAGACTTTTGAGATCCTTTCCTGGAGTTATTGGTGGCCTTCTATCAGAAAGGATGTCAGAGAATTTGTGGCTGCTTGTGAGATCTGCTCTCAATTTAAGTCTTCCCGCAGAACACCAGCAGGATTGCTCCAACCACTACCTATCCCTACCAAACCTTGGACCCACATAAGTATGGACTTTGTCACCGAACTTCCTCTTAGCAAGAGATGTAATACCATCTGGGTAGTGGTGGATAGATTCTCCAAGATGGTTCACTTCGTCCCTCTCACCGAAATACCATCTTCTTCTACCTTGGCTGACCATTTTATTAAAGAGATTTTTCGAATTCACGGCTGTCCGTCCGAGATTGTGTCCGATAGAGGAGTGCAGTTCGTCTCCAGATTTTGGCGAGCCCTTTGTAAGAACTTTGGTATCCGACTGTCTCTATCATCGTCTTACCATCCCCAATCAAACGGCCAGACCGAAAGGGTCAATCAAGATCTCGAGACCTTCATAAGAATCTTTTCCTCAGCCAATCAAGATAATTGGGTAGATTTACTCCCGTGGGCTGAGTTTGCCCACAATAACATGTCTTCAACAAAAACTCCTTTTTTCGTGGTTTACGGTCACCATCCGTCTCTCCCAGAGTTTCCTGCCCTCCCTCCCACCCAAGTCCCTGTGGTGGAGAGACTTTGTCAAAACTTTAAAACCATCTGGACTCAGGTGAGATCATCCCTGAGGAAAGCATCAGCCAGATACAAATTCCTCGCAGATAAAAAGAGGCGAGCCATTCCACCACTCAAGCTTGGAGACCGTGTATGGCTTTCTACAAAAAACATCCGCTTAAAGTTGGTTCGGTCCATGAAGTTTGCGCCACGCTTCATCGGACCATACAAGATCACTCAAGTCATAAATCCGGTATGCTTCAAGCTACTATTAATAAAGAACCTCCGGATCTCCAATGCCTTCCATGTCTCTCTGCTCAAACCTCTTGTTATCAATCGTTTTTCTGCTCCTCCTTCTGTACCTAAACCAGTACAGATTCATCAAGAAGAGGAGTTCGAGATCTCTCAGATCCTGGATGCTAAAATTTCGCGAGGAACTCTCCGATTCCTCGTTCATTGGAAGGGCTTCGGTCCAGAAGAACGCTCCTGGATTTGCGCTGAGGACCTCAACGCTCCAGCCCTGCTTAAAAAATTTTAACAAAAATTTCCGGACAAACCCGGTTCCAAGTGTTCTGTGCCCACCTTTAAAAGGGGGGGTACTGTCACTCACCGGAGTGTGAGTGCCTCCACTCTGGTACGTGGTTCTCCATCTTTCCCGCTCACACCTGTGTGGAACCGCGGCCGTCCGCCATCCTGTTGCACTGGGCATGCGCAGGTCCCTTTAACAACTACACCTGACCACTAATGTGATTGATGGATCAATCACCCCTCCCTACTTAAGGCACCTGCAGCCTTAGGTAGTTGCCTGATCTTGAAGTCTCACTCCCAGTGAACTTCTATAGGTGTGTGCAGTTTCCAAACTGCTTCCAGCTCTACTCCTGTGTGCAGTTTCCAAACTGCTTCCAGCTCTACTCCTGTGTGCAGTTTCCAAACTGCTTCCAGCTCTACTCCTGTGTGCAGTTTCCAAGCTGCTTCCAGCTCTACTCCTGTGTGCAGTTTCCAAACTGCTTCCAGCTCTACTCCTGTGTGCAGTTTCCAAACTGCTTCCAGCTCTACTCCTGTGTGCAGTTTCCAAACTGCTTCCAGCTCTACGCCTGTGTGCAGTTTCCAAATTGCTTCCAGCTCTACTCATGTGTACAGTTTCCAAACTGCTTCCAGCTCTACTCTACTCGTGCTTCAGCTTCCACGCTGCTCCCTGCTCAACTCAGCGGCGGTTCCCATACCGCTACAACGCTTCACTTCTCAGCTGATTCCGGATCTACACAACTGGGTATGCTCTACTGACTATTGACTATTGCATATTGCTTGCATACCAGTTGTATCCATTGTTGTTTGCTGCACAGGGTACAAGTACCCATATAGACAGTGTTACTGCATTGCTTCATTTAGGACAAGCTTTCACTCAAGCTACGATATCTCCTCACGCTACTACTTAGGGTTATTGTGCATATCTGCTGTGACCAGCTTCTCCTCCCTGCAAGCCATCTACTCCATACAGACTATTCATTGTGCCTTCCATCTCTGCCTCACAAGACATTGCTCTACTCGCGCTGTTTCCATACAGCCACAGTTTGCCTTTCAACTTCACTCACCTGGACAAGTCCTCATTCCTTCTCACGGCAGTGGTACAACTTGCTGCACGCAGACCACTGACTTCCCTGCTACCTACCCGCACCTGGACAAGTCCTCCTATCCCAGCGGTGGTACAACTTGCTATACGCAGACCACTGACTCTCCTATTACCTACCTACACCTGGACCAGACTCCTCACCATAGCGGTGGTACAACTTGCTGAACGCAGACCACCGACTACCCTGCTACCTACCTGCACCAGTACTATTCTTCCCATCACTACAGTGGTACAACTTGCTGTACGCAGACCACTGACTCCTCCTCTACCTACCATCACCTATCCACGTCCACTCCTCGTGTCTACATTATCTTCAGCCTCCAGTTTACTGCTCCAAGTCACTGAATTTCCTCTAACCATAGCTGCAAGTCGCTGACTTTCTCAGACTATCTCTACTCTCCTGCTGTTGTGTCGCTCCAATCATTCACCTGCCTGCTTTGAGGTGCGTGCCATAACCCCGCCTCTCTAGCAGAGTTCCATCTGGTGAAACTCGGCTAAGCAACTCCTAGTGCCCGTGACACTTGGTATGCAGGGGCCCGATAGTAACCTCAGCTGGTTTAGTTAGTTGATAATGCAACACTTTTCCCAATACCCCGATGGCTGGAATTGTTTTACTGGTCACCTGTAGATTGAAAGGAGAGGTTATCACAGATCGGGCCGCCCCTTTATCTACAAGAAAAGTTTCTTTCCTACCAGCTATGTCAACTATCATTGTTGGTTCTTCACTCTGACTCTCAGTTAACCTCACTGGCTGTAGACTACAGGTATGACCTGACCCCTAGCACTGACTATTGCTTTCCAGCGCAACATTTGCTGCTATAACATGCGCAGGTAACTGTGTGTTCTCTTGCCTATGTGTGTTTTTCCGTGGAGGATACCTATATGATTCCCTATCCATATGTGTATCCTGTCTCGCTTTGTTACAATTTCTTGCAAAATGGCCTTCTTCGTTACACCTGAAACATCTGATCACTTTAGGTTTCTTGTTATATGGGTTGTATGCTGGTGGTCGTGTATGCATCCCCTCTAGAGCCTGTATACTCACCGTCATTAACCTATCACTTTTCTCTTCCTTCTTCCTAAAAAGGTTTTTGTCATGCTTCACAGCAGACTCCCTGAGAGAATCTACTGTGATGCCTCTCCAATTAGGTAATGTGGTTTGTACTCTGGTTTTCAAATTTTTTCTAAGGCCATCCATTAATACTCCTACAGCTACTTCCCTATGATGTGGGTCCTCCCCTATGTTGGATATCCCAGTAAACCGTGTTATCGCTGCTATAGCTCTAGCAAAGTAATCTGAGGCTGTTTCACTATCCTTTTGTTTTATGGTAAAAATCTTACTCCAATTTACTACTACTGGAAAATAGATGGCTAAGTGTTTGACAATTTGTTCTATATTTTTTTGGTTAATCTCATCATCCAAGGTGTCATCTTCCTCCAACAAACAATCTTTAATAAATTTTTGTATGTCAATATTGGGAGGAAGACACGCCCTCAACACTACACGCCAATCCTTATCGGTTGGTTCGTGTGCATTTCCTAAGTCTTTAACAAATTTCTGACACTTTGCCAACTCTTTTCTAGGATCTGGGAATTCAGTCATAATGGAACGTAATTCTGATCTAGTCCAGGGACAATGCATTGTAACATTTCTTAAAGGAACTACACCATCCTTATCCGGTTTCCCATTGGGAACTGATATTGTGCGGACTGGGTACGCACCCTCTGGTTCACTGACTTCAAGGGACACTACAGGATTTGCTGGTTCAAGATTTAGAACGCTTTCACTCCTAGTGATCACGCTACTCTCACCTATCTCAGCCATTTTCTCATACTTGCGCTGAGCCTCTAGTACACTAACAGCATGGGCAATGGCCGAAATCACAGTGGGTTCATCTTCATCTTCAGATACACTTGATTTAAACTGGCTTAAAACAGGATACAACTTAGCAATTTTTCTTTTTTCAGTTTTAATAACGGCTGTACTTACCGCTCCCGCCACAGAAGGTGGCGGGGGCGCGCTTGCGCTGAGTTCTCCACGCTTCTCAACGGCTACTTCCGCCGTGCGCGCGCTTTTCGCCACGCCTACTTCTGCTGTGCATTTGCTGCTCTGCCACGTGTTACCTTCCATTTGCCACAATTTTAAACAATCATTATTTTTATTTCTCTTTTTCATTGACTTAATCAACCATACTTTATCTTTTACAGTATTTAGTACCTCTGCATTAAAACTTCCTATTGTTGGGAAAGGCCTATCACAATTTTTGGTCATCTTGACCCACGTGTCGCAATACGCAGTTGCGTATGCACCATATTTTTTACACATGAGAAATCTCGCTGAACCAATAGGACCTTCCTTAGGCAGTCCACTTACCATCTCTAACGTATGCTTAGCACCCATGTTGAACAACTCTACACGGAACACAGACACACCGCAATGCTCTGTTCCTTCCGGCCAACAATTTCAAACCTGTTGCTACAATCACCGCTAGAGATCTCTAATGCCCTTGTGAACGTATTTCCAATAGTCGCGTCCACTCGCTTTCTCTTGTTCCGAACAAGAATCCCTAACACAGAAATAGTTCCTCGATAGCCCGGCTATCTCAAATTCCTGTTGAGTTTATTATCGCTGGGAGCACAAGTTGATAAAATCAACCTGCCTTTCCAGTATAATTCCTCCTAGCTGCTTCACCAATTTGCACTAATGGTGCAGTTAGATCGCACTGCCTACCAATACTAATTATTAGTAAACCTTGCGATCTATTGGTAGCGCTTTGCGAAAACCCAGTTTTCGCATTCGGTATACTTGCCCTGTATACCGTCCTTCAGTTGGGCAATCCGCCTCGTCAGACAGCAACTGAGCACAATGAATAATAAACAGTGTATCTACGTTACAAAATCACACACTATACACCTTTTCTGCGCAGAAAATAAAAAATTCCCAACAACAGTAATAATGTCTCAGAGGCTTTCACAAGTAATTATACTATGCACATATAATAACTATCAAGACGATTGTTTAACCACGTGGCAAATCTACCGGAAGTTCGCGTACGCACAGCAGGAAATACACATACGCTAAGCAATGCAATACAGTTAAAACGCACAATGACAGTAAAAAGAAACAGTTTTCTCTTTTGTCCCTAGGTTCTAGTTAGCGTGCCCTAGACAATGCAAAACGGATATTCGGTTTCACAACACAGAGTAAAATTCAGGTTTTGAACACATTGCGTTCTTACCCGTTTATGACGCATCTCCACCCTTTGTTGAGGAACCGAAATCCGTTGATCTTGCGTATCATCGGCAACGAAACCTCCAAAGCTCACGAGCCCCCAAATTGTTATGTGCGTATTGTCGCTAACCAATAACGATTGTCGAACCTCGATTTGTGTTTCCAACGCACAAAGATTTATTCGCAAATAGTAGAATAATATGCTCAAGCGAAGTGATAATAAATACAGCCGTTACTTATCGCAGGCGCTCTGGATCCAGTTTGCAGTCATTCAATCCTGAAGTCTGGGGACAAGATGTCTGAACACTAGATGTGAAGCTGCTGCTTATATACACACAGAAATACAGTAACACAATGAAGATGGTATAGCTTGCATCTATTGGTCCAGGTCTCAGGAAGGTCCAAGGGGTTGTCAATCATTGGCTAGTTCATCCTAAGGAATCCAAAGGAGGGGGTCACCTCTCCAGGGGGTATGCTCGGCTCTTCCCGCCAAGATTCCTTAGTCTTAAGTAGTTCATAATTCCCTATCATTCATAACTTGTGTATGCACTCTGCGATTCCTTCGCAGAGTGAACCAAACAGTAGGAAATGTAAAGAGGTTTATTATGATACCACTCATGATATGATTCCTTCAACCTGTTCCGTGTATTTCACTAATATGCATGTAACTTTAATATAACATATAAATACTACTATATTTCGACATAACTGACTATGTGTTGCAACTACCATTAATGTGTACTATTTTATAAGTATGCGTGTTTGTGCGAATGTATGGTAAAAGACCAATTACTGTTGCTGCCACGTGTAGTGGATGCGTACGCCCTTTCACGCCGTAGCGTGCCCTTGTACGTCGTAGCGTACCGTATGCATCTTTTCACACAAAGACAACCAAGTTTGCTCGACTTTAATTGAAATGACTTTATCCAATTTGCTGACTTCGACACTACTCAGCAATACCAGTGCAGCTCACCACTTCTCAGCAATTACCTGTGCTGCTTACGGCTTCCCAGCAATTACCTGTGCAGATCATCTCTACTCAGCAATACCTGTGCTATTCACTGATTCTCAGTATTACCTGTGCAGCTCAGAATTCCTGTGCTGCTCACTGCTTCTCAGCAACTACCTGTGCAGCTTATCACTACTCAGCAACACCTGTGCAGCTCACCACTTCTCATCAGTTACCTGTGCAGCTCATTGCATTATCGCCGCAAAGCAACGCTCATCGTTGGTCCTGTTCCAGCATTATAACACCTGTGTGGATCTCAGTGATATTGCTCTCTGCAGCTCATTGCTTCCCAGCATTAGCACCGCAGAGCATCGCTTATCATTGGTCCTGTTCCAGCACTGTTCCTGAGATCCACACCTGTCTGGATGTCAGCGCTATTGCTCTCTTCTGCTCATCACTTCACCGCTATATTGGTTCAGCTTCCCTCACAGTCAAGATCAGTAGATTAAATAAAATTATGGATATGTCTGCGCTGACTAGTACTTAGCTGCCACTGTCTGCTCACATACAACCCATCTATGTATGTATATCAATAAAAAAATATAATATAAGTAGACAAATATGGCGCTTATACTCTAATAAGTAAACAGAAGCATATTAGTCAATTCAAAACAAGTAACTTCTATAAAGGTACCGATTTCAATCCAACTCAAGTCCAAAAATACACTGTCCAGAACAATATCTTCAATGTTCTTATATTCAGAGTTTTTGATTCATATGATGATGGTATAGATCCAAATATTATATTCTCCACCGATGTTCATCCATACAAAAAACAGAAAGATCGCATTATCATAGGTTAAAAAATATATACAATCTTCCACGATCAATTACCGTACACCCATGTGGTATTAGTTTAAATTAATCACCACCATGTGTAATAAATCACTTCTCACTAGGTAATGCACTTACACAGGGAGAATTTCTGATCCGGAATAGACGTAGAGCACATATGGAAATCTTCAGTGATGTTTACACTGATCTCTGAGTGTTATCTCAAAACAAGCAAAAAAAGGGGTGCTCCACATGGTGCATTATCTCAAAAAAATATTTTTAATATATGCACAACATAAAATCACATAAAAATATAATGAGAGAATATTTTTCTCTCTCATTCTCTCATTAGCACGGTGGCTAAGTGGTAAAATAAAATAAATAAAAAAATCAAAAGATGCTTTAAAAAATACATATAAACGATCTAAAACATTTTGATATTTAGCTTGAGAGGCTAGATAATCAAAATGTATATGCAAAATATGGGCAGCACGGTTGCTAAGTGGTTAGCACTTCTGCCTCACAGCGCTGGGGTCATGAGTTCAATTGGCCTTATCTGTGTGGCGTTTGTATGTTCTCCCCGTGTTTGCGTGGGTTTCCTCCGGGTGCTCCAGTTTCCTCCCACACTCCAAAAACATACTGGTAGGTTAATTGGCTGCTATAAAAATTGACCCTAGTCTGATGTCTCTCTGTCTCTCTGTGTGTGTATGTTAGGGAATTTAGACTGTAAGCTCCAATGGGGCAGGGACTGATGTAAATGAGTTCTCTGTAAAGCGCTGCGGAATCAGTGGCGCTATATAAATAAATAATGATGATGATTGATTGTGAGCTCATACACAAATAGAGGAAAACTTCACGGCCGGGAGAGACAATAAATACACGCACAGGTGGGGTGTAGTATATGGTCTCAATTTATCAAAACAAATCATCATCTTTTTATAATGTTTCAGTCACACAGACATTTTAACACTGCGCAAGCGTGAGTTACAAAATGCAGCATTGACAGATATTACAAAGAACAAAGAAAGATAGCACAGTGGCCTAGTGGTTAGCACTTCTCCTCACATCACTGGGGTCATGAGTTCGATTCCCGACCATGGCCTTATCTGCGTGGAGTTTGTATGTTCTCCCTGTGTTTGAGTGGGTTTCCTCCGAGGGCTCCGGTTTCCTCCCACACTCCAAAAACATACTGCTAGGTTAATTGGCTGCGATCAAAAATTGACCCTAGTGAATAGGCCCTGCCTGGGTGTTATTTGAGCTACCTAGGTTTTAATATGTCTTCATTTGGTGTACCACAAGAAAGACCAATGTGTATATCTTATCTTTGCTGTTCAAAGTAATGTGCATGTTATAAGATCGCAGTTTCAAACGAGTGACTCCCCCCCCCGCCCCCCTGCGTGGGGGTTCCCCCCCCTTTTTTTTTTTTTTCTCCCTTTTGCTTGTTCCTTCAATTGTACTTGTCCCCCTTTCTTTTTTCTGTACCCCATTTAACTTTGAAAATCTCAATAAAAATTTATTGAAGTTAAAAAAAAAATTGACCCTAGTTTCTGTCTGTCTGTCTCCCTGTCTGTCTATCTCCCTCTTTGTCTGTCTGTGTCTGTGTGAGTGTGTGTCTATATTAAGGAATTTAGACTGTGAGCTCCAATGGGGCAGGGACTGATGTGAATGAGTTCTATGTACAGCGCTGCGGAATTAGTGGCGCTATATAAATAAATGATGATGATGATGATGATGAAAGATATACATGTCCTGTGAAACTGGGCATAACTGTTACAAATCATAGTTGCAGTTCTTCATGTCCTTGAAACTTGCCAACAAAACTAAAGCCTTTTGTTTTTCAACACATACAGTATTTCTTTAATCTATGAATACAAAGTTACAAGTTTTTATCTCATTCTGAATATGAGAGTTATATATCATAAGCTTATAGCAGTATAATGAACATGCTGTGATCCCCTCCTACAGGCCAGATCTGCCAATTCATTTTTATCTATGTCTTTGTTACCTCAAGGCCATAGGATTACTTTTTACAAAACTGCATTTTCAGCAATTAAACAAATTACATTTCTAAAGCAGCTAAATATCTATGCATGATGCAAAATGGTAGCACAAATACAGCATGGAGTCTGACATGAAATATCAGATTTATCAATACTAACACAAAACTTACTACCAACGACTAATTGTGTTGTCAAAAAGGATGAGGATTTAGTCCTGGTGCCTCTTAGTGTGGCCTATGACGGCGTGTGGGCAGTAACACTCAATGAAAATGACCATAGGCTCTTTCACAATAGTATATTGTGTTATTTGAATGTATATACATGTTATCATAGTTGCCACAACCTTAGAACAGAAGAGCATTCCCAAAACAGTGCATCAATATATATAATGTATAACATTGTAATCAGCAAATAGTAAAAATATTGGGATATTAAATATAAGTATCTACCCATATACATATCTACCAATATACAGTTTATTTATATAAAAGAAGTGTTAGCAGTGTTACATAGAGCACCCAGAATTGTCCGCGTCTATCTAACTCTCATACCAGAAGTAGATGCTCAAGCCCTCCCTGTTATCTTGAGGAAGATGAAATAATTCAGACCCCCAATCTGGTTGAATACATCATAGCATAACATAGTTTTAGTTTTTTGAATGTCTTGACATAGCAGAACTTCGCCAATTGTATTATTTACTCTCTTTTGTCAGGAAGAGATTGTACCAGCTTTTGTAGGCAGAGAAGGCTCACTTTCATTTGGTTAGTCTGAGGGGGGAGACATCGGTTGTGACTGTGAATTAGTCTGCTAAGGGTTTTCCGTATTGTTTACAGATGATGACCTGATAAATCTCTCCAGTCAAGTCCCTATTTTGCAAGTCTAAACAGCAGGAGGTATGCTGTACGTTAATTGGAGACATTGCATAAAGTCACAGTACTTGGTTCAAGTAGAAGTTAGCTCAGTGGGCTAATAGCTGTCACTCACCGGACCGTGAGTGCCTCTGCGCTGGTGTGTGGTTCTCTATCCTTCCTGCCGGTGTCTGTCCTGAGCCGCGGCCGTCCGCCATCTTGATGGACTGCGCATGCGCAGCATCCATGAACTCTTGTGACCTTGCTTTTAACCTAATTGGTGGATCAATCACCTCTCCCTATTTAAGGCACCTGTGGCCATTGTATCGTTGCCTAATCTTGAGTCTCATTCCCTGTGAGTCTCATTCCCTGTGAGTCTCATTCCCTGTGAGTCTTTGAAGGTGTCTCCTGTGTCCTGCTCATATCTTCAGTTCCCTGCTGGATTACCTGCTCTGCTCATCGGCGGTTCCCATACCCGCTACTGACTCCTGTGTCCTGCTCGTGTCTTCAACTGTCTGCTGGATTACCTGCTTTACTCACCTGCGGTTCCCATACCCGCTATAGTCTCTCAGCTCTCCTGCTGTGCCTGCATATCCTCGTTGGACAAGCTTCTCTACTCAGCAACGGTATGCATACTTGTTATTGACTATCAGCTGTTATCCTGCATATCCGCTTTGGACAAGCTTCTCTACTCAGCAGCGGTATCCATACCCGCTATAGACTATTAGCCGTTACACTGCATATCTGTTTGAACAAGCTTCTCTACTCAGCAGCGATATGCATACTTGTTATTGACTATCAGTTGTTATCCTGCATATCCGCTTTGGACAAGCCTCTCTACTCAGCAGCGGTATACATACCCGCTATAGACTATTAGCTGTGACGCTGCATATCTGTTTGGGACTAGCTCCTCTGCTCTCCAATTGTATTTATACAGTTATAGACTTTTATCTCTCCTCCACTTATCCGCACCTGGACAAGTCCTCACCTCATCACAGCAGTGGTACAACTTTCTATACGCAGACCACTGACTCTCCCGCTACCTACCTACACCTGGACAAGTCTTCCCTTCACAGCAGTGGTACAACTTGCTCTATGCAGACCACTGACTCTCCCGTTACCTACCTGCACCTGGACAAGTCTTCCCTTCACAGCAGTGGTAAAACTTGCTATAGGCAGACCACTGACTCTCCCGTTACCTACCTGCACCTGGACAAGTCTTTTCATCACAGCAGTGGTACAACTTGCTATCCGCAGACCACTGACTCTCCCGTTACCTTCCTTCACCTGTTCACGTCCACTCTACTCTCCTACCAGTACAGCTACAAGTCGCTGACTCTCCTACCAGTATAGCTGCAAGTCACTGACTCTCATCTATTCCATTGGCATTCTCTCTCCATCTGCTGTTATATACGTTCCTACTATTCACCCTACTGCCCAGAGGACCGCTGTGTAAACCCCGCCCCTCTGGTAAGCATTATCAACTGGTGAATCCTGGGCAGAACTCCTAGTGCCTGTGACAGTAAGATCAGGCCATGACAGACCCAGGATCGGTACCAACAGCTAAAGAGATGCTGCAGTACCTGGTTACTCGCATTGAACAACAAGATGTTCGACAGCAACAGTTATTCCAATGTTGTCAGGCTCTAGCCTCCTGAGGAATCCCTGCGCAAAATGTAGCAGCTACTGTTGATCCTCCAGTACCTTCTTCTTCTTCCCCAGTGCCATCCCAGGTGTCTACCGTTTCCACGCTACACCTGCCTACTCCCTCTAAGTATGATGGAGACCCGAAAACCTGTAGGGGTTTTCTTAACCAATGTTCCATTCATTTCGAACTTCAACCTCACAACTTTTCTACTCATCGTTCTAAAGTGGCCTATCTCATCTCTTTGTTTTCCGGACAGGCTCTCGCATGGGCCTCCCCTCTGTGGGAAAGAAATGACCCTTTATTGGAAGATAGTGCCATGTTTATTTCTACGTTTCGAAGAATTTTTGACGAACCTGGTCGTGTTATCTCTGCGGCTTCCAGTATTCTCCGACTACGCCAAGGATCCCAGTCAGTAGCCAAGTACGTCATCCAATTTTGGACTCTTGCCTCCGAGCTTCAATGGAACACTGAGGTGCTGATAGCTGCCTTCTGGCAGGGTCTTGCCGACAAGATCAAAGACGCACTGACCTCACAAGAATTACCCTCTTCCTTGGACGACTTGATTTCTCTATGCCACCGTGTAGACATGAGGTTTCATGAGAGAGATTCCGAAAGAGTAACTTTTTCCAAAGCGCCTGTTCACTCAGCATCTCAAGTTCGTCATCTTCCACCTCCAGTAGAACCCATGGAGGTAGGACGTTCTAAACTAACATCTGAAGAGAGGGAGCGACGAGTGAAAAATAGAATCTGCATCTATTGCGCTGACTCTACTCACATGCTGAACTCGTGTCCTAGAAGGTCGGGAAATGCCAGGCCCTAACCAGTTCTGGAGAGGTAAGGTTAGGGTCCCTGAAGTTCTCTCCATGTTCTATGGATTCTAAAATCTGTGCTTTTGATGTTACCGTTTCCTTTGCTACCAAGTCATTTATGTCTCAAGCGCTTCTAGACTCTGGAGCTGCTGGAAACTTTATCTCTAGTTCTCTAGTGAATCAATGGTCCCTAAAAGTGATTCCTTTAAAAGGTGCTATCGCTGTCACCGCTATCGATGGTTCTCGCATAATTAATGGACTCATCACTCAATGTACGACTCCATTGTCCCTTCAAATCGGAGCCTTACACCAGGAGAAAATTTCTTTGCTGGTCCTTCCTGTTACCACCAGTCCCATTGTACTTGGCCTTCCATGGCTTCAACTTCATTCTCCTCAGATTGACTGGAACACTCCTCAAGTCACTTCCTGGGGTCCGGATTGTCATCATAGATGTCTGTCTCAAGTTGTTCCACTCAAAATAAATCAAGCTTCTATTACACCCTGTCCGCTCGGTCTTCCTCCACAGTATGCTTCCTTCGCGGATGTGTTCGATAAAATACAGTCTGAACACCTTCCGCCCCATCGGGTGTGGGATTGTCCAATTGATTTACAACCTGGCAAGAACCCTCCTAGGGGTCGTGTGTATCCTCTCTCGCTACCAGAGACCCAAGCAACATCTGATTATATCAAGGAGATCTTTCGGATTCATGGATGTCCATCTGAGATTGGTTCGGATAGAGGAGTGCAGTTCGTCTCCAGATTCTGGCGAGCCCTTTGCAAGACCTTGGGTATCCGATTGTCACTATCATCGTCCTACCATCTTCAATCAAATGGACAGACCGAGAGAGTCAACCAAGATCTTGAGACTTTCATAAGGATGTTCTCCTCAGCCAACCAAGACAATTGGGTAGATTTGCTTCCATGGGCTGAATTCGCCCATAACAATATGTATCACGAGTCATCTTCAAAAACTCCATTCTTTGTGGTATACGGTCACCATCCGTCTCTCCCAGAATTTCCTGCCCTCCCTCCCACGTAAGTTCCTGCAGTGGAGAGTTTATGTCAGAGTTTCAAAACTATCTGGTCTCAGGTTAAATCCTCCCTGAAGAAGACATCTGCCAGATACAAGTGTTTTGCTGATAAAAAGAGGCGAGCTATTCCACCACTTAAAGTTGGAGACCGCGTATGGCTTTCTACTAAAAATATTCGCCTGAAGGTTCCATCCATGAAGTTCTTTCCCCGTTTCATTGGTCCATATAAAATCACTCAGGTGATAAATCCGATATGCTTCAAACTACGATTACCTAAGAACCTTCGTATCTCCAACGCCTTCCATGTGTCATTACTCAAGCCTCTTATCATCAACCGTTTCTCTGTTCCTCCTTCAGCACCTCGGCCAGTACAAGTTCATCAAGAGGAGGAGTTTGAAATTAATCATATTCTGGATGCCAAAATTTCGCGAGGAGTTCTTCGCTTCCTAGTGCATTGGAAGGGCTTTGGTCCAGAGGAGCGTTCTTGGATCCGCGGAGATGATCTCAAAGCTCCAGCTCTTCTAAAAAAAAATTACTCCAAGTTTCCGGGCAAACATGGCTCCAAGTGTTCTGTGCCCACCTTTAAAAGGGGGGGTACTGTCACTCACCGGACCGTGAGTGCCTCTGCGCTGGTGCGTGGTTCTCTATCCTTCCTGCCGGTGCCTGTCCTGAGCCGCGGCCATCCGCCATCTTGATGGACTGCGCATGCGCAGCATCCATGAACTCTTATGACCTTGCTATTAACCTAATTGGTGGATCAATTACCTCTCCCTATTTAAGGCACCTGTGGCCATTGTATCGTTGCCTGATCTTGAGTCTCATTCCCTGTGAGTCTCATTCCCTGTGAGTCTCTGAAGGTGTCTCCTGTGTCCTGCTCGTGTCTTCAGCTGTCTGCTGGATTACCTGCTCTGCTCATCGGCGGTTCCCATACCCGCTACTGATTCCTGTGTCCTGCTCGTGTCTTCAGCTGTCTGCTGGATTACCTGCTCTACTCACCTGCGGTTCCCATACCCGCTATAGTCTCTCAGCTCTCCTGCTGTGCCTGCATATCCTCGTTGGACAAGCTTCTCTACTCAGCAGCGGTATGCATACTTGTTATTGACTATCAGCTGTTATCCTGCATATCCGCTTTGGACAAGCTTCTCTACTCAGCAGCGGTATCCATACCTGCTATAGACTATTAGCCGTTACGCTGCATATCTGTTTGAACAAGCTTCTCTACTCAGCAGCGATATGCATACTTGTTATTGACTATCAGTTGTTATCCTGCATATCCGCTTTGGACAAGCCTCTCTACTCAGCAGCGGTATACATACCCGCTATAGACTATTAGCTGTGATGCTGCATATCTGTTTGGGACTAGCTCCTCTGCTCTCCAATTGTATTTATACAGTTATAGACTTTTATCTCTCCTCCACTTATCCGCACCTGGACAAGTCCTCACCTCATCACAGCAGTGGTACAACTTGCTATACGCAGACCACTGACTCTCCCGCTACCTACCTACACCTGGACAAGTCTTCCCTTCACAGCAGTGGTACAACTTGCTATACGCAGCCCACTGACTCTCCCGCTACCTACCTGCACCTGGACAAGTCTTCCCATCACAGCAGTCGTACAACTTGCTATACGCAGACCACTGACTCTCCCGCTACCTACCTGCATCTGGACAAGTCTTCCCTTCACAGCAGTGGTACAACTTGCTATCCGCAGACCACTGACTCTCCGGTTACCTTCCTTCACCTGTTCACGTCCACTCTACTCTCCTACCAGTACAGCTACAAGTCGCTGACTCTTCTACCAGTATAGCTGCAAGTCACTGACTCTCATCTATTCCATTGGCATTCTCTCTCCATCTGCTGTTATATACGTTCCTACTATTCACCCTACTGCCCAGAGGACCGCTGTGTAAACCTCGCCCCTCTGGTAAGCATTATCAACTGGTGAATCCTGGGCAGAACTCCTAGTGCCCGTGACAATAGCCAGGTGCATCATTTTGAGATGCAATAACCACGAGGTGGGGAAATCTTTACATAAAGTGCTTGAACTAATGGTGTATCGAGAACACTGCTTATATTGTCTTTGTGTCACGGTTCAAATACAAAGTGCAGCTCAGGAGCCAGGAATGAGGTGAAAACACACAAAGTTTATTGCTGGAATAACAATCTGTTGGTGTAATACTGAATATACAGGAAAATGCAGGAATAAATACCGGGTAGATGGCTGATGTAGGAAAGTGGTAATATGGAGAGCTCCCAGATAGCAGGTAAGCAGTGATATGGAGAGATCCAGGCAGCATGAAACCACAAGCACAGCAGAGGGTAGGAACAACAGGATGGGACAACAATAACCAGCAATGACTGCTGGGAGAGACAGGTTTAAGAAGGTACACACCCAGGTGCAAGGAATAATTACAGGGCAGGTTAACCCCTGATACAAACAAGTAAGGCACAATAGCAGCACCTCTGGTGCTCAGAGGTACTGCTGCAACACATAAAATGAACTCAAATACTGCACAGTTCAAAACAAACAGGGGCTGCAGGATACAAGCAGCATTCAAAAGGGAGATGTTGCAAAGCAGGCAGAGGCAAACCGTGACAGAGGCGGGTTGGGACGTAATACCATCTGTACAGTTCTGAAAAAGAAACGTTTTCTTTGATCTTAAAACATATTGAGCTAGAGGCGGCATTCTCATAATCATCATCGTCCAAAGACACACCCAGATTCCCTTCCCATACTAATTCATGAGGGTCTCAATTAGATTCGGACTGGAGAGTGAGCTCAGAGTATATAGTGGAAATTAGGCCAGGCATGGATGCTCTGCACAGGCACAGTGTCTCAATCGTGGTGAGTGGGCGTGAAGTGAATAAGGCTTGTGTATCTGAAGATACTGGTAAAACAGACACCCAAAACCTAGAGGCCGTGCTACCACACCATAAGACACATTGAGCAAGATGGGCAGATAGTTGATGTTTTAAATTTGGGATTCTCAGGCCACCACCCCAGAAGGGCCTCTGAAGAACTCACAACGTACTTGTGGATTTTGCCCACCCAAATAAATTTGGAGACAGTGTACTGTAAGAATTTGAACACATAGGTGGGATATGAACAGGATATAAGAATCATGGGAGGATGGTCATTTTCATCGCGTTAATATGTCATATCCAGGAAATGTACTGACGGGACCAGGACAGGAGGTCACATTTTCCTTAACAAAGGATGTGAGGGAAGTTGGCTTGGTAGAGCTGGTGATGGTTCTTCTTTAAAAAGAAACCTTATTTGAGTATTGAGTATATGAGTTTCTGTTCTCAGGATTTTGTACACTGAGAAATGCCAGCGACTTTTTCAGAGAGGAGAGAAGGAAGGGACGTGGTTGGTCGAGAGATACTCAGTAGAACGTCATCTGCTTTATCATCATCAAGAACCATGAGAACGAAGGGGATTTTTCAGTCATGAATGGAATGGATCAGATCGGTAGCCCTCCTGGTATTATCTGGTGCCTGTCGCCCTGTAATAAATCCAACTTGGTTAGGGTGGACCAATATTGGAAGGAGGGGGTTCAACCTAGTAGCCAGAATCGTAGAAAAACTTGTAAAAATTGTGTAAAGCTTTATGTCAACGTTAAGTAAAGAGATAGGTCTATATCTGGAGCATTGTTTGAGATCTTTCCCGGGTTTTGTAATAACTGTTATGTTGACCTGAGTGGCAGCTGAGTAAAAGGATGTCCCCTCTAGCATTTGGTTAAAGGGAAGTCAAATGAGGGGAGAGAGTCACAGCAATTTTTTTTGTAGTATTGGGCTGTAAAGCGGTCAGGACTGAGGGTTTTTATAGTAGAAGGCATAAGGTGAGTATAGGTAGAGGGGTATCAGTCAAGTATGAGTCAAGGGAATCCAACATGAGGTCTCTCCGTGGCCACAAAGCAGGGAAATGTATACAAGTCCCCAAACTTGTTGACAATATCTGAGTGGTCATAGGTGATGGAGTCAGAGGATTCTTTATGTATCTTATCAATCAATGTACAAGTGCATTTCTGCCAGAGCTTTCTCGCCATCATTGAATTTGCTTTGTCTGCACTATCAAAAAAGTGCTGCTATAGCTTCTGTAGAATAGAGGCTACCCTACGCGACAGTAGCATATTCAATTGGCCTTTTAGCGAGTCAATCTGCGACACGAGAGTGAGGGCGGGATTTAGTTTGTGTTGTGTCAAGAGGTCTGTGATACGACGTTCAAGGGAGGATATTTCTAAAACGTCACATTTTTTTAGCTTGTGAAGCTGTACTAATAAGCTGATGGTGGATATTTGCTTTATGGGCTTTCCATATAATACCTGACGCCACCTCTGGGAATTAATTGTCCTGAAAGTAGTTATTGATAGACGTTTTGATATCAGAGAGAGCAGTGGAGTTTAATAGCAGGGAGTCATCCAAGCGCCGTGGTGGTCATGGATATTGTTGTATCATTATAAGAAAAATATATACTCCCTCATGGTCAGTCCATGAAAAACGGAGTAATTTCAGCTTGAGCTACCATATTCGTTCGCAAGTGAGAGACAGGAAGCATGTCAATTCGGGGGTATAGCTTATGAGGGGGCAAGAAATTAGTTTTGTTTCACGCAGTAGAGTTTTTAGGGCGCCAGGTGTTATAAAGGGTGTGTTGTTTCAGTAACATGGAGGAATTGAGTACAGGAGAGTACAAGAGGAGATGAAAGTTTTATCCAACTTTTGGTCTAATATGACATTGAAGTCGCCCCCCAATATGATGTGACTCTGTGCTAGTTGCCCAATGTGGCTAAATAGCTTGATAAAAAAAGGGGCACTGGTTAGGGGTGTAAACAGAGTCTAGAGTAATAAGCGCAGAACGGAGAGTAATGGCCTTATCTGTGCGGAGTTTGTATGTTCTCCCTGTGTTTGCGGGGGTTTCCTCTGGATGCTCCGGTTTCCTCCCACACTCCAAAAACATACTAGTAGTTTAATTGGCTGCTATCAAAATTGACCCTAGTCTGTGTGTGTATGTTAGGGAATTTAGACTGTAAGCTCCGATGGGGCAGGGACTGATGTGAATGAGTTCTCTGTACAGCGCTGCGTAATTAGACCCCTCTGGATCAACATAGGAAGAAGAGGGTCGGAAGGGAATCTTGCTATGAATTAGAACTGCCACCCCCGGCTTCTTACAATCTGCTGAGGCAAAGAAAATCTGGGAGAACTGTTTACCCTGAAGCTGTGAGATGGGTCTCCTGAAGGAAGACGATATCAGCCTTTTCCCTCCCACAGGCTCCCAGGACTATGGTGTGTTTGCGCGGGGAATTGAGGCTGTTAACATTGATGGATAGTAGTTTCAGGGCCATGGCGTCAAATAAAGAGTAGCTTTTGGCTGAGAGGCAAATCGCCTGCTATAAAAAGAGGAGAAGTTAACTCGTGTGTTATCAGGAGGGAGAGGGAGAGAGGGTGGAGCAGGAAAAGGGGAAGAGGAAGCCACAAGCAAAGAGAAAAGGCCTAGTAGGTAAAGAAAAATAGCCAGGAGAGTAAAAAGAGGAAAGAAGAATGAGAGAGAGCCCCATTAGGCAAGAACCCTGTGTCACTCACCGGACCGTGAGTGCCTCTTCCCGGACATTTAGGAACCGTGGCCGTCCTCCATCCTGAGGGTCTGCGCATGCGCAGCCCTTTCCCATACTTCAGTGTATGTCCCTTTAACTCAATTGGCAGATCAGGCAACACTCCCTATATTAAGCACCTGTGGTCAACACCACGTTGCCTGATCTTGGAGTCTCATTCCCCATGAGTCTCTGAAGGTGTTCCTGTGTTTCCTCGTTTATTCAGCCCAGCTGATTCCTGTGGTTTCCAAACCACTTCTACCTCTGTGGTTTCCAAACCACTTCTACCTCTGTGGTTTCCAAACCACTTCTACTACTGTGGTTCCCATACCACTTCTACCATCTACTGTATCATCGTGACTGTGAGCTGATTCCTATCTGCTGCCTCCGTGCACTACAGTCTTCTAACCACTTCAACTCTACCATGTATTATTGGGACTGTTAGCTGATGCCTATCCGCTGCCTCCGTGCACTACAGTCTTCAACCTGCAACTCGTCTGTGTTTCATCATCGTGACTGCTAGCTGATTCCTATCCGCTGCCTCCGTGCACTACAGTCTTCAACCTGCAACTCGTCTGTGTTTCATCATCGTGACTGCTAGCTGATTCCTATCCGCTGCCTCCGTGCACTACAGTCTGCAACCTGCAACCCGTCTGTGTTTCATCGTGACTGTTTGGCTGATTCCTATCCGCTGCCTCTGTGCGCTTCAGTCTTCAGTCCTTGTCAACTCTCCCGTGTTTCCTTGAGTCTGCTGCCACTATTGCTACCCGCTATTCTCCGTGATCAACAGTTCCAGTTCAACTCTGCTCTCCCGTGTCCCATCGTTACTGCACCTGCTGGTTGCTATTGGCTACCTCCGTGTTCCCGCAGAGACCCGCTGCTGTTACTCCTCAGCGCTACTCATCCATCTACTGCTGATCCGCTCTCCACGCCTTCCTGTGTTCCCTGCTGGTCTACCTACCTGTGCGCTGCACCTGCTAGACCACCGCTTCACCCATCCAGGGACTTTGCATCCTGCCGGCCTCCTGCCGTTCAGGTATCTCTGCACTCCTGTCTGACTGCCTTCTCCTGAACCACGGTATGCATACTTCCTATTGACTGTGCTGTGTATTGCATACCTTGCTGGACTGTGTTGGTTCTGCTCTGGAGTGTGCTATCCGCTGAGTCTATTGCCATCATTGACTGTGTTATCTCGTGCTGGATTCCTTCTAGAGACTTTCTATATTGGCAGTGTTGTTCAGTCATCTATACATTTATATTGTGCATATTACTGTGGATCAAAGTCAAGGTGCCCGTGTATATCTTGTGTTGCAGTCTCTCCCCGTGCACCTCCTCACATATATATTCAGTGGTACAACTTGCTGGTGGCAGACCACTGACCCCTGTTTCCAGTTTCACCTATTCCAGTATCCTCTCACATAGCAGTGGTACAACTTGCTAACGCAGACCACTGACTCCCCGGATACCTCCACTTGGATTCTATTCCTTCACTCAGACAGCGGTACAACTTGCTATCCGCAGACCGCTGACTCTCATCACCCCCTCGTTTCTGTTGGACATTCCTCCTCACTATAGCAGTGGTACAACTTGCTACCGCAGACCACTGACTACCTTCACGTGTCCTTTGTCCATACAGTTCGTGTATTACTACCTCCATATTGCCAGTGCTGCTAGTCATAGACTTTCCTGAGCATCTCATCATCTGCTATTTCCTGTTCCGTGATCACCCTGCTACCAGAGTACCATATTACCACCTATACTGCTCTGGTAAGCCTATCACCTGGTGATCCCTGGGTAAAGACTCCTAGTGCCCGTGACAGTAAGATCAGGCCATGACAGACCCAGATACGGAACCTACTGCTAAAGAGATGCTGCAGCATCTGGTCAGCCGTGTGGAGCAACAGGATGCTCGCCAACAGCTGTTACTTCAATGTTACCAATCGTTAACCTCCCAAGGAACATCTGGACAGACTGTTACAGCTAATATTGAAGCTCCTGTGCTTTCCTCCGTTTCCCCAGTGCCATCCCAGGTGTCTACAGTTCCTACGCTTCACCTGCCTACTCCGTCAAAATACGACGGGGACCCCAAAACTTGTAGAGGTTTCCTTAACCAATGTTCAGTCCATTTTGAACTCCAACCTCAAAATTTTTCTACCCATCGTTCCAGAGTGGCCTATCTTATCTCATTGTTTTCTGGACAAGCCCTGGCTTGGGCCTCCCCTCTGTGGGAAAGAAACGATCCAATTCTACAAGATAGTGCCAAATTCATTTCCACGTTCCGAAGTGTGTTCGATGAACCAGGTCGTGTGACCTCCGCTGCTTCCAGCATCCTTCGTTTGCGACAAGGCTCCCATACAGTAGGACAGTATGTCATTCAATTTAGGATCTTAGCCTCTGAACTTCAGTGGAACACTGAAGCATTAGTTGCCGCCTTCTGGCAGGGGCTCTCCGATAAAATTAAAGATGCACTGACTACCCGAGAGCTTCCTTCGTCACTAGAAGATTTGATCTCTCTTTGCCATCGTGTAGATATGAGATTTCGTGAAAGAGAGTCTGAGAAAACAACGGCTGTCAAAGCACCTCTTCGTTTAAACCCTCAATTTCGTCCAGCTCCATCCTCTGTGATTCCCATGGAGATAGGAAGTTCCAAATTATCTTCAGAGGAGAGGAAACGAAGAGTAAAGAATAGACTCTGTATCTATTGTGCTGATTCCACGCATATGCTCAGCTCTTGCCCTAAGAGATCGGGAAATGCCAGGCCCTAACTAGTTCTGGAGAGGTGAAGTTAGGGTCCCTGGAGTCCTCTCCATTGTCTATGAAATCTAAAGTCTGCGCTTTTGATGTTACGATCTCCTTTGCTACCAAATCCTTTGAGTCACAGGCATTGATTGATTCCGGAGCAGCAGGAAATTTCATTTCTAAATCACTAGTGAATCAATGGTCCCTACCAGTGATCACTTTAAAAACACCCATTACTGTGACGGCTATAGATGGATCACGCCTCATCAATGGTCTCATCACCCAGAGTACGTCTCCAGTAACCCTTCAGATTGGTGTACTACACCATGAAGAAATTTCGTTTTTAATTCTTCCAGTTACGACAAGTCCGATTGTCTTAGGCCTTCCATGGCTTCAGTGTCACTCTCCCCAGATTGACTGGCGCACCCCTCAAGTTACGTCTTGGGGGTCTGAATGTCACCATCGTTGTCTCTCTCAAGTTATTCCTCTTAATGTACAGCAATCTTCCATCTCATCTTCCTCCCCGGGACTCCCTCCTCAGTATGCTTCATTTGCCGATGTGTTTGATAAAGCTCAGTCTGAACGTCTTCCTCCTCATCGTTCTTGGGATTGTCCGATCGACCTTCTACCTGGCAAGACTCCTCCCAGGGGTCGGGTCTATCCTCTCTCGTTACCTGAAACTCAAGCCACATCTGAGTACATACAGGAGAATCTCCAGCGTGGGTTCATTCGACCTTCCACCTCTCCCGCTGGAGCTGGGTTCTTCTTCGTCAAAAAGAAGGATGGATCATTACGCCCTTGTATAGATTTTCGTGGTCTCAACGCCATTACTATCAAGAATCGGTATCCCATTCCGCTGATCACTGAGCTATTTGATCGCATCAAGGGAGCTCGGATATTTACTAAGTTGGATCTTCGTGGTGCCTACAATTTAATTAGAATCCGTTCCGGTGACGAATGGAAGACCGCGTTCAACACCAGAGATGGGCATTACGAATATTTAGTAATGCCCTTCGGGCTGTGTAATGCCCCCGCTGTTTTCCAGGGTTTCATCAATGAGATCTTTCGGGACTTATTATATGTATGTGTCGTTGTCTACCTGGACGACATATTGATCTTCTCACAGGACCTGCCTTCTCATCACCAACATGTGGCAGAGGTCCTCTCCAGACTACGGAAAAACTCATTGTTCTGTAAATTGGAAAAATGTTCATTCGAGTTACCCCAGATTCCATTCTTGGGGTATATAGTTTCCGGAGTTGGCCTGAAGATGGATCCAGACAAAGTAAATGCTGTACTACATTGGCCTCAGCCAACTACTCTTCGTGCCATCCAGCGTTTTTTAGGTTTTGCCAATTACTATAGACGCTTCATTCAAGACTTTTCATCCATTGCATCTCCTATTGTGGCCCTAACTCGGAAAGGGGCTAATACTAAGCAATGGTCATCTGAGGCTCTCCAAGCCTTTCAAATTCTTAAAGAGTCCTTCTCGTCTGCTCCCATTCTTCGACAGCCTGATGTGACACTCCCCTTCTTCCTAGAAGTAGATGCCTCTAATGTGGGCTTAGGAGCTATTCTCTCCCAACGCTCGGAGCAACAAAAATTACATCCTTGTGCCTTCTACTCTCGGGGTCTTCTGCCCGCAGAGAAAAATTATACTATCGGGGACAAGGAGTTGCTGGCCATCAAAGCTGCATTAGAGGAATGGAGATACTTGTTGGAAGGAGCTCGCCATCCGGTGACGATCTTCACGGATCATAAGAACTTGTCATATTTGCAATCTGCCCAATGCTTGAACCCTCGTCAAGCAAGATGGTCTCTTTTCTTTTCCCGTTTTGAATTAATTATAACCTTCAAACCAGCCGCTAAGAACAAGAAAGCTGACGCTCTATCTCGAGCTTTTGTGACGTCCTCTGATGTAGAAGAGGTTCCCAACCATGCTATTCTAGACCCCAAATGTATCTCACTGGCTGCTTCATCCACCAAAACGCTACCATTTGGGAAGACCCTCGTGCCTCCTACTCTAAGGAGGAAAATCCTTTCGTGGTTCCATGCCTCTCGTTTTTCTGGACACGCCGGTGAACACAAGACCTTTGAGATTCTCTCTCGAAGTTACTGGTGGCCTTCAATGAGGAGAGACGTCAAAGAGTTCATTGCTTCCTGTGAGCTATGTTCCCAGTTTAAATCCTCCCGCAGAACTCCAGCAGGGTTGCTGCGACCACTACCCATTCCGTCCAAACCGTGGACCCATATTAGTATGGATTTCGTTACTGACTTACCACCTAGTAAGAATCATAACACTATTTGGGTGGTGGTGGACAGATTTTCGAAGATGGCTCATTTCATTCCTCTGGCTGGTTTGCCTTCCTCGTCCATTCTGGCTGAACATTTCATTAAAGAGATCTTCCGTATCCATGGATGTCCGTCTGAGATTGTGTCGGATAGAGGAGTACAGTTCGTTTCCAGATTCTGGCGAGCCCTTTGTAAAACCTTGGGCATACGATTAGCACTCTCATCTTCTTACCATCCGCAATCTAACGGACAAACTGAACGTGTCAATCAAGATCTTGAGACTTTTATAAGGATGTTCTCATCAGCCAATCAAGACAACTGGGTAGAGTTGCTCCCTTGGGCTGAATTCGCCCATAACAACATGTATCACGAGTCATCATCCAAAACTCCATTTTTTGTGGTCTACGGTCACCATCCGTCTTTTCCGGAATTTCCTGCCCTCCCGCCCACCCAAGTTCCTGCGGTGGAGATTGCTTGTCAGACCTTTAAAAATATCTGGTCCCAGGTCAAAACCTGTTTAAAGAAGACATCTATCAAATATAAATCTTTCGCAGATAAGAAGAGGCGGGCTATTCCACCACTAAAAATTGGAGATCGTGTCTGGTTATCTACTAAAAACATTCGTTTGAAGGTTCCATCTATGAAATTCGCCCCTCGTTTTATTGGTCCATATAGGATCATTCAAGTAATCAATCCAGTATGTGTGAAACTTCTTCTTCCTAAGAATCTTCGGATTTCTAATGCCTTCCATGTGTCTTTACTCAAACCTCTTATTATCAACCGTTTCTCTAATCCTCCCTCAGCTCCGCAGCCAGTTCAAGTTCATCAGGAGGAGGATTTTGAGATTACTGAGGTACTAGACGCAAAAATTTCGCGAGGAGTCCTCCGTTTCCTCGTTCATTGGAAGGGCTTTGGTCCTGAGGAGCGCTCTTGGATCAAAGCTGAAGATCTTAATGCTCCTGCCCTTTTGAAGAAGTTCTACTCCAAAAATCCGGACAAGCCCGGTTCCAGGCGTTCTGTGCCCACCTTTAAAAGGGGGGGTACTGTCACTCACCGGACCGTGAGTGCCTCTTCCCGGACATTTAGGAACCGTGGCCGTCCTCCATCCTGAGGGTCTGCGCATGCGCAGCCCTTTCCCATACTTCAGTGTATGTCCCTTTAACTCAATTGGCAGATCAGGCAACACTCCCTATATTAAGCACCTGTGGTCAACACCACGTTGCCTGATCTTGGAGTCTCATTCCCCATGAGTCTCTGAAGGTGTTCCTGTGTTTCCTCGTTTATTCAGCCCAGCTGATTCCTGTGGTTTCCAAACCACTTCTACCTCTGTGGTTTCCAAACCACTTCTACCTCTGTGGTTTCCAAACCACTTCTACCTCTGTGGTTTCCAAACCACTTCTACTACTGTGGTTCCCATACCACTTCTACCATCTACTGTATCATCGTGACTGTGAGCTGATTCCTATCTGCTGCCTCCGTGCACTACAGTCTTCTAACCACTTCAACTCTACCATGTATTATTGGGACTGTTAGCTGATGCCTATCCGCTGCCTCCGTGCACTACAGTCTTCAACCTGCAACTCGTCTGTGTTTCATCATCGTGACTGCTAGCTGATTCCTATCCGCTGCCTCCGTGCACTACAGTCTTCAACCTGCAACTCGTCTGTGTTTCATCATCGTGACTGCTAGCTGATTCCTATCCGCTGCCTCCGTGCACTACAGTCTGCAACCCGTCTGTGTTTCATCGTGACTGTTTGGCTGATTCCTATCCGCTGCCTCTGTGCGCTTCAGTCTTCAGTCCTTGTCAACTCTCCCGTGTTTCCTTGAGTCTGCTGCCACTATTGCTACCCGCTATTCTCCGTGATCAACAGTTCCAGTTCAACTCTGCTCTCCCGTGTCCCATCGTTACTGCACCTGCTGGTTGCTATTGGCTACCTCCGTGTTCCCACAGAGACCCGCTGCTGTTACTCCTCAGCGCTACTCATCCATCTACTGCTGATCCGCTCTCCACGCCTTCCTGTGTTCCCTGCTGGTCTACCTACCTGTGCGCTGCACCTGCTAGACCACCGCTTCACCCATCCAGGGACTTTGCATCCTGCCGGCCTCCTGCCGTTCAGGTATCTCTGCACTCCTGTCTGACTGCCTTCTCCTGAACCACGGTATGCATACTTCCTATTGACTGTGCTGTGTATTGCATACCTTGCTGGACTGTGTTGGTTCTGCTCTGGAGTGTGCTATCCGCTGAGTCTATTGCCATCATTGACTGTGTTATCTCGTGCTGGATTCCTTCTAGAGACTTTCTATATTGGCAGTGTTGTTCAGTCATCTATACATTTATATTGTGCATATTACTGTGGATCAAAGTCAAGGTGCCCGTGTATATCTTGTGTTGCAGTCTCTCCCCGTGCACCTCCTCACATATATATTCAGTGGTACAACTTGCTGGTGGCAGACCACTGACCCCTGTTTCCAGTTTCACCTATTCCAGTATCCTCTCACATAGCAGTGGTACAACTTGCTAACGCAGACCACTGACTCCCCGGATACCTCCACTTGGATTCTATTCCTTCACTCAGACAGCGGTACAACTTGCTATCCGCAGACCGCTGACTCTCATCACCCCCTCGTTTCTGTTGGACATTCCTCCTCACTATAGCAGTGGTACAACTTGCTACCGCAGACCACTGACTACCTTCACGTGTCCTTTGTCCATACAGTTCCTCGTGTATTACTACCTCCATATTGCCAGTGCTGCTAGTCATAGACTTTCCTGAGCATCTCATCATCTGCTATTTCCTGTTCCGTGATCACCCTGCTACCAGAGTACCATATTACCACCTATACTGCTCTGGTAAGCCTATCACCTGGTGATCCCTGGGTAAAGACTCCTAGTGCCCGTGACACCCTGAGTCATGGGGTTCAGGGACATAGTGAAAAAACTATACATTAGTGAATAAACGCTATGAAATGGTGCGTAGGGGGATTGTCCTGAGTCCTAAAGCAAACTCATCCAGGACCAAGGACCCACAGTAAACTTTTTCCATAAATCATCAACGAGAATAATGAACTAAAGAAACAGTGTGTGATGTGATACACAATAACTAAACATAATATTCAATATAGCTAATTGGGCAGCAGGAAAAAAGGGGAGGGGGAAGAGGAGACCAGGAAGGGGGATGTCAAAAAAAAATAATAATTGGATGAAGAAGGTACATGAGTCATTTCTGTACATTAGGACCAGTTGCGGTGCAAATCATACGCAACATAACTTTTACTATAAAATTAAAGTGTGTTTCATATATCTTATAATCTTTTTCATATAAAATATATAGTGGTGAAAAGTGCCAAATAGTGTTTCCAACATCTGAAATATACTATGTTTGGTATTACTCTTATTACAAGTTAATGAGAACTCTTCCGGTGCTATTTATGTAGCGTTCGCACTTAGCACACGCTAGTTATGAATAATATAATTTATACACACAAATAGTAAGCACTCAAAGATCATTAAGAACCAGTTTAAACAAGGCGGCAATCTGAAGTAAGGACACCTGGCATTCCTGAGAACAATGACTAGAGGAATTCCCCAATGCCACGTCGAGTATCTGATAGTGCAAGGTCCTTCAACCAATGAATGAAGACTTTACAATTAAAACTGTGTGTCACTGTGACATCATTACATTTACAACTGTACTGTGCATAAATATGAGCTCTGGTTTTTGGAGATTTATCATAGTTTGCTGTAATATTGCTATATTTGCTATTAAATCTCTTTGTGCATTGGAACTACATTAATTGCATCGGGCAATATTTATTGGTAACAAAAGTACAGACAGAACAGGGAGGAAGGAGGAGAAGGATGGGGGAGGTAATAGGTTGAAAGGAGTAAAAAGGGTAGGAGATTCAAACAACAAATTGTGTGATTTAACATATGCCTCTGAATACAACAGGGAGAGTAAAAGCATTTAGAGGAAACAGTAAATAAAATGAGTTTAGAACAATAGTAGATTAGTAGCCAGGTGATACGAAGGATAGGAGTCTGTGTGCCTCAGTCACTACAGGAACTCCACCTGCAGATTCAAGAAAACAGCAATAAACAAATACACCACAGGAAAGTCATAGTCCCATCAGAGGGGAAAGAGGCATCTCACGGATGGCGGAGCGAGGCATGAGACCACTCAGGTTGTGGAAGTGCTGGGCGCTGGGTTTTCGGGATCCAGACTGCAGGGTGAGGAACACCAGAAGAATTTCCAACTTAGCTAGAAGGGTTTGACCCTGGTATAGCAGCTTGATATAGTGGGTAGAGTTGGCCCCAAAGCCTTGGTGCTGGAATGGGAATCCCCATCGATAGCGGATGTTATGTTGTCATAGGACCTTCGTAATGGGCTGTAGGTCACGTTGTTTTTGGATGGTGGAAGGAGCAAGTCTTGATATAGCTCAAGGTCCATTTCACAGAAAAGGATCACAGGTTTGTCTCTAGTGGCCAAGACAATACGTTCTCTGGTGCGGAAATAATGAAGGCATACAATAATGTCCAGTGGAGGTTGACCTGTAAAAGGTTTGGCTCTTAGGGTTCTGTGCGCCTGGTCCATGAGGCAGTCCGTCTCGGAAAGATCAGGCAGTATATGGAGAAATAGATTGGAGCTCTGGTGGGGAAATTTGCTCTGCAACGTTTCTAATGCAGACATTTTTACGCTGAGAGTGATTTTCCGAGTCCTCTTGTTTCTCCTTTAAAGCCTTTACTTCGTCATGTAGATGAGATAGTTCTTTATCTAGCAGAGTCTGTGAACGACATAGGTCATCTGTTTTTATTTCTAGGGTGTCCATACTATTTAACAATGAAGTGAGTTCCAATTTGAAATCGTTACTGGCTTTAGAGAGTTCCTGATTGAATGCAGCTTTGACACCTTCAAGGAGGTTAGTCATGACAGCCAGGATCTGCGGGTTCAGCTCAACTTAAGTAGGAGGGGTAGAACCTGACGCTTCATGGTCTTCAGGTTGAGAAAGAGTCTTGGATTTTGTTCTGAAAAAGTTGTCAGAAGCTCCTTGAGCAGGTTTCTTTGGTTTATTAGATATTGTTGATGCCAAGGGAGCAATACACGTTCTGGAAGGGACAGGGGGGATGTAGCGGACACAGAGGATAGGGTAAGGGGTCACACGCTGGTCTCAGTACATATCATTGGGGTCTGCCCAGGTGTGGGCCAAGATGGAAAGCTAATTGAAGTGCCTCTGAGTCTTGTGGTGTGCTTAGAAGATTGCCAGTGTCTCTTAAAGGGAAGATGTTGATGTTAGGCTCCAGCTGCAGAAGTCCAGTCAGAATTTAGAAAATCAAGGATATAGCTCTGCAGTATTGCACACAGGCACCTGGTGGCAACACAGCTCCAGACCTACGGTCCCTATGAGCTTCCAATAGGGGCCCAGCACAAGGATAGAACCAATAGATAAAGGACCAAAAAGACAGCCTTTGTATTAGTGGATTGTAGTATTCCTCGAGGCCACAAGATGGTAACACAGCTCCACACCCATAACCCAGGGAGCCTACAATAAGAGCCAGTCACAGGTATGCAGCGCTGCAATATCAGCTCAGTCCACCAGATGGCAGTACAGCACTACTCACATGTCTTAGGTGAGCCCACACAGGACAAAAGAAAATGGAAATGCCTTTATTTTTATCACAGGAGAAAACCTCTGGAGCTGTCAGAAAAGTGGGGACTCCCAGAAGGGTGTCAGCAGCTGTAGTCACTCAGATTATAGTGCATGAAAGTAAAACTGCTAGACATCCAGGTGTAAGCCCATGAAAGTAAAACTGCTGGACATTCAGCAATTTCCAAAACTACTTAAATTCTTTCTCGTACTGTCTGGTGGCCTTCCTTGTCCTACGATGTCAAAGATTTTTTTCTCTCCTGTGAAGGTTGTGCCAGAAATAAATCCATCAGAAGTTCTTCTCCGGGTCAACTTATGCCTCTCCCTAGCCCAACTAAACCCTGGTCACATCTCTCGATAGACTTTATTGTAGACCTACCCTGGTCGTCTGGACTCACCACTATCTGGGTGGTGGTGGATAGATTCAGCAAAATAGCACATTATGTTCCCTTGGCTAAACTGCCCAATGCTCAAGCCTTGGCTCTATTATTTGTCCAGCATATCTTATGCTTTCATGGCCTGCTTGTCACTCAGTTTTGGAGATCTTTCTGTACCTTTGGCATCAACATCAGCCTATCATCTGCATACCATCCGCAGTCCAATGGGCAGACAGAAAGAGTCAACCAATCCTTGGAACAGTTTCTTCAGTTATATATCTCCAAGTTTCATGACAATTGGGCTTCTTTGCTCCCTTGGGCTGAATTTGCTTATAACAATTCTTGCTATTCCTTCACCCGCATGTCTTCATTCTTTTGTAGTTATGGCTTTCATCCCAGGGCTAATTCTCTATCTTTCATTTATCCTTCTGGCCTTTCTGGTATATGCCCTACGGCCTTCCGCTTTAGAACAATTTGGATAAAGATCCATTTTGTTTTGCCCCAGGCCTCCTTTCAGTCCAAATCCTTTTCGGACCGTCATCGCAGGAATTGCCATCTCAAAGTGGGTGAGAAGTCTGGCTTTCCAATCGTAATATTAGGATCAGACAACCCTGTAAGAAGATGGGGCAACGGACCCTTTAGCATTATCAAAAATGTCAATCCTGTTGCTTTCAGGCCTAAACTTTCTTCGTCTTTGAAAATTCCTAATACATTCCATTGTTCGTTACTAAAACCTGTTGTCTCTTCTAGCAAGTTTAAGCCTCATGGACTACGAAGACCACGGCCAGTCAACGTGGATGGTTGCCACAAGTCTATTGTTGAAAAAATCCTTGACTCCAAGAAAGTACAAAGACAAATCCATTTCTTAGTACATTGGAAAGGCTACGGCCCGAAAGAACAATCACGGGTTCCACAGGGGCGCCTTCATGCGGACAAGCTCAAGGAGTTTTTTGTAGGAAGTTTTCTGGTAAAACTGGATATCGGGGTGCCTCGACCCCTCCTTAAGGGGCGGGGTACTGTTTCGAGCCGCTGCAGTGCCCCTAGCCGCCGCGACTCGTTGTGCTTACCTATTTGCATTCCGGCCGTCTCCATGATGACCGGGGCGTCACTTCTGGTTCCACCCCGGATGTTGCCAGTGCAACGGTCGGAACATTCTGCTCTCGATCATCACGTCCCGGCAGGAGGGGCAGCCGCGCGCGTGAGCAAATCATTAATTTATTATTCTTCTCCTAGGGCCTCCTTCCCTATGATTGGCCCGGCAGGGAGCTTAGCCGGTTATAGCGTCCACTGCCCGTGTGTTGCTGACCTTCTTTGTTTCCTAACATTTCTCCGTTTTGAACCTGCCTGAACTTTTAGACCTTGCCTGATTGCCCTGACCATTTGCCTGGATATTGGATCTCACTTCTCTGCTTATGCCCTTGACCTTCGCCTGACCATTGGACCTGCTTGTTTGCTGCCAGCCTCGACCTCTGGCCTGTACCCTGACCTTTCTTCTGGCTACAGACCTACTTCCAGGTCTGACTTCCACCTCCAGTCTTCCAGTTACTCTATCTAGTGCTGCAGCTATCCGGATAAGCCTCTGCTACCACAGAGATAAATCCTGGGGGCATCAGAGTACAGGCTAACATATATAGTTCTATGGGAAAGGCTTATCTCTAGCTGTGATCTCTTGCGGTCACAGTGCAGCATTCTAGCTCTACAATGTCTAATCTGATGCGAGTTAGTATTTGCAAATTCACCTATGTCAAACCATATTTTTATACAGGATAACTTCACTCATCATACACGCAAAGCTTGTTTCACTGCCCAATGCATTTTCAAAGCAAACCGATTGTCAGAAGTGGGCCAATTGTCAGGTTGTATTGTATCTTCTGTCTGAATGGCTGTCTTCATGTCTGGTCTGTTAACTATTTCAGTGAGGGTTCAATATAAACTAAGTTTATTGAAATCAAAATTCCATATATTTATGCATGTATCAACATATAATAATCTAATTGCCTGTCAACTAAATTAAAAGTGAGTTATAGGTATAAGTTATTAAGATGCTATCAGTATAATTACTTGCACTTTTCCACTCATTACACCCCTGTTAAATCATTATACATTCTTCATAATGTTATTTTAAACAGCATACTCTGTTCTGTATCTTTAGCATCAAAATCAGCAATACAACTAATAGCCCTTCCAACCTTTGAGAAGATAAGTATGTACTATTTGTGCATTTTATTATCTTATGAAATGAAAGACATGATATATTGATACAATGTTCATATTAACTAGCCTATCACATAGTTTCTTCAAGATTTGCTCATAAGAAATTATTATATTGAATTATAACTTTAAGTGTTTTCAAAAGTGATTGTGTAAACCAATATAAAACCATAAAATGTGAATTAACGGGATTCCCATAATTGTGTAGAAAAAACTATAATAAGATCATACGGACTTCAAGAAAATTGCATATATACTTTTATTCTTACAAAAAAACTGAAAAATTGTTATTTTCATTGTGTGGCATTGGAAAGAACACAGGAATTAAGAATGATTGTTGTAAACCTTTATTCTACTCACATACTTTGCACATTAAGTCTGCTAAAAATAAGTAAAATACAAATAGTATTTGAACACCTTATTTACATTATATCTATTAATGATAAATAAAGGATGTTTCCAGGGTTTTTTTTGTATATAAGAGCTCTAACTTCCTTAATATTACTTCTATTCCAAAAGTAGTGAGGTTAGTTAATAAACTTTCAAGACTTTACATAGGACAGATTATCTAAGTTTGCCATTTCTTAAATGTATTAGTGCTCATAGCTGTATTTTCTTTTTTTTTATACTGCTAAAATTGTAAACACAAATATTACACAAGCTTCACATTACAATCTTTCATATTGAACCAATATAGTGCTAGCCTAGACTGTGTCTCTATCCCTTTTCAACTGTGTATGTATATATATATATATATATATATATATATATATATATATATATATATATATATATTTATTTTACATCTACAAATGTGATCTAAACCGTTTGGTAATAAAAGAGAACACGTTTTAAAGCATACCAACATTTATATAGACTGTAGTGGTGTCTCTTACTTTTAGATTTTTGTTCCTTGCTTGTTTAAAAAGTGTTTATTTGCATATTTACCATGTTATGATTATTAATGTTTCGTTCTTCCAATGTGAACATTGATGCCTATGTATATGTATCATTATATGGTTCTATATAGAGATACTTCTGCATTTTACTGTTTACTTAGAAATAAGTCTTGCATGTTGAAGATGAAGCTAATATTGCATACCAGGGCTGGTTAACTGGTGGCCCTTAAAGGATGTCTATGCATGCATGCATGCATCCAGACTAGGCTAATTTTCTATCTGTAACAGTGAGCAGTTTAATCAGATTAATCTGTGTTTCTATAGTGTTTGTCATCTGGAATGGCGAACTAAAATGTAACCTTCACCTTATACTGTGCTCATTTTATGCTGCAGTTCATTTCATAATGTGATCTCATGTTTCCCCAAAAAGGTAGTTCCTCTAGATCTATCCTATCAGATGCTACCGTTCCTGTCCACTTTCAAAATCCTTGATGGCTGGGTTGTTGCATATGGGCAGGTGTGAACAACTACTAACTGCTACATTTGATGAAGTTTCCAGCTACCTATATCTCATTATAATGAGCAAAACTACTACATGACTGATCACAAGGTGCTGTACTAAGTGGCAGGGGTGTATGTGGAAACTGGAAACTCGCTCAAGGTTGCAATTTTAACAAATTACAGAAAGAAGCTTGGAGCATTACAGAGCCTGTAGTTAGCAATGGATAGTGGTTTATATGACAAGTATAAATAGTGTACACTGTTAAATTATTTAGAAAGGAAAATAAACAGGTAGGTGGAGAAGTCAATTAACAATCTTTGGACACAAAGAAAAACAATATCTGCAGTAAATACTTAACACTTTGGTAATCCTTTTACACTATAGATATCAAAAAGGGCATGGCTATTTACACAAGCTATAATTTTTGTGCATTTTGCAAATAATAATAATTGCTGCATTTTGCAAATAATTTTAATATACATTTATACGTCTCTTCACTCTTCAATGTAATAGATCTGACGACAAGTCACTTCCAGATTTAAACAAACATTAAGTACTGGCTGCTGGAGAACATACATCTAGTAAAGGCTCTCTGCATGGGAAAGCAACTCTTGTTTCAGCCCACTCTCTGCTTTATGTCCTTCTGCAGCCTCCACATCAGCCAAGATTGCTGCATCCCAACGGAACGTTAACAATGCGGATGGAACCTGCAAGCATGAAGGTTCACATTTAAAACTTAACCAACGTCGGTAAGCCAAGGTAAGTATAATCATTATTATCTGGTCATTCTTTGTATGTAAATACTGTCAAATATCCATTTTACATTTTCCAAAGTTGGAATAAAATATGAAAAAGTATAGAATGAGGGTAAAGTGTTTAAGTTCGGGGTGATTTTTGAAAATTATTTTGAAAAAATGACCATGGTGGTTTCCAGGGTTAAATAGTTTGTTCCAGCATATGAAATATCTACACATAAATATGTTTCCATTTAAGAAACATGTATAGTAATATAAAATGTTGACTTCAGGAAAAAAAAATCTTAATTTAGAGGCTGTGCATGGATACAATTTTGTAATTACTATTTTGCATTACTAATACAATAACTATTGTACTGAACACTTACAGGAATAAACAAGAAAAAAAAATGTATAGCACTAAAACAGTTTGTCCAGATCCAATTTTGAAAAGTAAAATAAAAAAAGTGGCTAAATGAAATGCTGAGGAGTCAGGGGACTGTGAAAAAAAAGAAGACATAAAATCGTAGTGTATAAAATACATTAAGAAGTTAAGAAGTAGAGAGTCTAAATATAGGATGGATGGCAGGAGGTAAAGAAATTGGAAATAAGTAAAGTGTAAATATTTAGAGGTAGAAGGGCAAAGCTTTGATTAATTAAATATGCTTCCTTTATGCACCAAATATGAAGCCAAGAGCAGACTCTCTCAAAATGGAGAATTAGATGGCGAAAGTTTGGAGAGTAGAATGGGAAGAATTATGGTGGGTATGACAAAGTGAAAGAATACCGTGGCAAAAGGAAAATGCAAAAAAGAATTAAACATCAGTGAAAGCATTATAGAATCATACATTTGTTGCTAAAATGGATAATAAGAAATATAAACAGGTTGGATGTATGAACTTTGTTTCATACAGAGGCATTACACATTAAGGACCCGATTCATCAAGGAACACAAAGTGATTGCAATTTCGCGCATTTTTTAGGCGGACTGAAGAAGAAAAAAAAATACATTAACACCTGTTAATAAGCTAATCATTAATAAAAGTACATTGTATTTTATTTTTTTCTTTTGCATGAAATATATTTATCAGGATGTTATTAATGACTACG
Source organism: Mixophyes fleayi (assembly GCF_038048845.1). NCBI lineage: Eukaryota > Metazoa > Chordata > Amphibia > Anura > Limnodynastidae > Mixophyes > Mixophyes fleayi. The sequence continues at coordinate 197,437,663 of NC_134402.1, read as the reverse complement.
GTACATAAAATGCATTTTTACAGTTGTTCTTAATGGCAAACACATATTCTGACATGCAAATGCGACCATCATCACTATCAATCGGCACTTACACCTGCCCTGTAGCTGGTGCAAGTGATACAGCTAAATATCATGTCCTTCAGAGATGCCCAGAGCTTGAAATCATCGGCAGTAGGAAGCAGTTTGAATTGCATGCACTTAGAATATGTCCGTTTCTGAGCACGCACAGAGCAATTTTACGCCAAAAAGTTAAAGGCCCTAAGTGTTTCTCTAAATGCAAAACAATAGAAAGAGATGATGAGGTGAGCACTTACAGGCCTCCATTCAATTGAAAAAAAAAATTGGAAAAACGTGTGCAAAGAACATACTTCAGGCACTTTGGTGCATTTAGCAGGACTCTATTGATCTTAATGAGTTCTGCTCAATGCACCAAAACTGTATTTTGTGGCTTATGGGACAGTGTACAATAACGCACACACTTCACAGCATCCAAAACATGCAGTCAGCAGTGTTTGGATGAAAATGAATTTACCACTATGCGATGATCTGTCATGTTGTTCTAGCTTTTTGTCATTGGCCTTATAAAGCTGAATCAAAATAATATTTTATATGACCGTTTACGTCTCTGAATGTTTTCTCAGTTAAGACATTTGTGCTTTCTAACGTATTGCTGAGTTTTATTTAGGGATTACTACCGGGAGCTGTGAATTTGCTTTTTTACACTTAAACAATATTGTATATACTACATTTATATACTATATAGTCCATACTTGCCAACTCTCCCGGAATGTCCGGGAGACTCCCGCATTTTGCGAGAGTCTCCCGGACTCCCGGGCGAGTGTGGCAATCTCCCGAATTCTGCCCACTTCACTAGGAAGTGCCCACTTCCTAGTGAAGTGGGCAGAATTAGATCCCAAACGCCGCGATTCCCGATGAATCGCGGCGTTTAGCCCCGCCCCCCGCTGTCAAATGACGCAATTTGCGTCATGACGTCACAGGGGGCGGGGCCTAAATGACGCGATTTTGGCCGCCCCGCCCCCTCACGCCCCCCTCCACTGGCTGGCTCCCGGAAGAGAGCTGAAGAAAGTAGGTAAGTATGATATAGTCCCATTCATTTTAGAGATAATGATGAAATACAGGATAGCCAGCAACTGCTCTGTGCATCCCATTTAAATTTCAAAAACTTTAGGTGTAGCTCCTCCCTTTCCTCCTGCTCCCCTGTGTGAAGATACCGGGTTTATCTGACACAATGCTACCCACTTCACACTGCCTGGCCACCTACGGGTATCTTCCTATGCCAGGGAAGTCTACCCAGTACCTTCTAGGATTCGTATAGTCACTCAGGCAAATGCAGTTAGAAAGTAAAGCAACACAGGAAATAAATGCCAGGCAGGTTTACCACATTATCTGTCCCTTACCCCACTAGCTTAAGGAGTTACAGTCACCTTGATGTCCTTCCATGAATCAATCCTCAGAATGAATATCACCTCCCCCCTGGAGTGGCTCCTTATATCTAGGGTCTAATTTCCACAGAGCTTTCCCCTCCCTGGGCAAACCCCATAAAACCATGCATAAAAGAATGTCTGTGAGCCAACAGAGACTTTACAATGCTTTGTAAAGGCAAAATTTTGTCCGCTGGTAAGAAAACCCTTTGCTTTAGGGTATCGAAACATAGGTCCAAAAACACCATTTGCTGGGATGGGACTAGTTTGGATATTTTTAGATTTAGATTCCACCCGTGGGACTCTAAAGTCAGAGTATTCTATTGCTCGTGAGCCTGAAGAACAGCTGCTGAATCTGCCTTTATTAACTGTCACGGAATTTCATAGATGGCCGCTAACCGGTATTAGCGCAACTGAACAGTGAGGCGCAGGGTCTAACGTACCCCCGGTATTCACCAGGGACCCCCACGAGTTTGGGTTTAGCTGCAGAGGGTACGCAGGTCGCGGTTCTCCAAGACAGTCACTGGTGTAGCGACAGTAGTAGACAGGCGTAGTCAGGCAGTCCAGGTCAACGCCAAATGAGGGGTGCAGTACACAGGGAGGTTCCAGAGAGAAGTCAGATCAAGCCAAATAGTCAAACCAGCCCGGCAACGAGGTACCAAAACGAAACACAGGAGAATAGTAACAGGAAGCTGAGTCAGAACCGAAGAACACTGGATCAGAAGTTCAGAAAGCATTGGAGCAGGAGTGAACCAATACTCTGCCACACAACATGTGTCAAGCTCTATATACCATAAGGTGCATCCTGATTGGGTGATGTAGATTTGGCAGTCAGACATGCTGACCGCTGACAGGTGAGTGGAGATAGCGCCCCACTGTCTAGCAACGGGAAGCGACTGAACAGAGCATGCGCATGCACAGCGTGCAAGGAACAAGGAGCATCCCGCTGCAAGGCAACGGGACGCGGCTGACGAGAAGGTGCGGGTGTCCATCTCCTGCACCAAGTGTCAGTGTGGTGACAGCGCCTGACATTAACAGATCGTCCAAATAGGGAATAATCCTTATTCCCCTGGACTGTAGCAGACCCGCTATGACAGCCATGTGTCAGGTGCCGTCTCCGCACTCTCCACAGGCGCTGTAGACGGATACCTTCTCTCCGTAATCCACGTCCTGTTGCCTAGCAGCAGAACTCTATTTCTACTCACCTGTCTGCAGCCAGCATGTCTAAACCGCCTAAATCTCCCTAACCCAATCAGGAGGCACATTAGGGTACATTAGGGTATATAAGGCAGCCTCTGACACAGGTCTAGTGCCAGAGTATCGGTTCTACCCTGCTCCAGCATTTAGTTGCATTCCTGTTCCTGACCTCCTGTGTAAAGACTCCTTGGCTTGTTTGACCTCTCTTCCGGATTTCCTTTGTACTTTGCTGCCCGCACTGGTATTGACCTTGGACCGTCCCTGACTACTCTTGCCTACTCTCCGTGGTACCTCGCTTCCTTGGTTTCGACTCGGCCTGTCTGACTACCCTCTATTTGCTGCACTGGTGACTTCCTGGGAGAACCGCGAGCTGCACATCACACGCAGCAAAGCCCAAACCTCCTTGCGGGGGTCCCTGGTGAACACCGGTGGCGTGTTAGACTCTGCGCCTCTCAGGTTAGTAGCGCTAATACCAGTCAGTGATATTCTCTGTGTAAAAGTGTGACACCATGATTTTGGTAAAAACCCTTGGGGCTGTAGTTAACCTGAAGGGAAGTGCCCGAAACTAGAAATGGTGAGACTAAAAGGCAAATCTTAGGAGGCTATGATGTCCTTCCCAAATAGGCACATGTAGATATGCATTCTTGATATCCAATGTCACCATATACTAGTCCTTTTTCATGCCATTCAACACTGATTTCAGGGACTCCATCTTGAATCTGTCCACCCTGAGATGGGTGTTTATGGTTTTCAGATTCAAGATGGGCCTGAATGAACCGTCTGGTTTCTGAACAAGAAAAAGGTTTGAATAGAAACCTGAAGTCCTTTGATGATCTGGGACTGGAACAGCCGCACCAGAGCAAAGTAGGGCCTCCTGCATAGCAAGACATTTTGTCTTGTCTGCGGAAAGCTCTGTGGTGTAAAATCTTCTGGGTGAGGATCCGAGTAGCTCTATAATGTATCCTCGCGCCACAATCCCTCTTACCCAGGCATCCATGGTGGACTTTAACCACTTATCCTGGAAAAGAAGTAAACGGGCTCCTACCATAGAAGAATCTGTGTGGGCAGAATGCCTGTCATGCAGTGGATTTGTAAGGGAGTCTAGCCCCAGGCTTGCCTCTCCCTTTGCAAATTTCCCCTCGGGCCCGACCTCCCACCTGTAATTTGCCTGAGGGAGGACTGGTTCCTAGACTTTCTGGACAGAAATTTTCCTGAGAATCGAAAGGAGCAAAAAGTGGCTGATCTAGATCTGGAGGTCTGGCTGATAATCTTATCTAGCTCAGGACCAAATAACATCTCCAGAGAAAGGTATAGACTCTAGACTATGCTTGTACTCAGTATCCACTTGCCACGCTTTAAGACAAATAGCATGGTGAGTGTTAGGAACCCCAACAGCCAGCACCACAAAACCCAGAGTCTACTTCGAAAGTCTGGTTTTCACTGTTGCCCCTAGTGGTGGGGACAGACTTGGCCGCAGACAGACGGAGGGTCGTGAGATGGGCGCTGGCTGCGGAGAACCCAGGAAGGTGGAGTGAGGTCCAGGCGAGGGTCGAGGGCCGGCAGCAGACAGCATATCCAGTAAACAATCCGAGGTCAGAGGTCACGGGCAAAACAGTAGCGTAAGAGTCCAGGCAATGGGTCAAGGGGCACAGGCAGTCAATCGTAGTCAAAAATCCAGGCAAGGGTCGGCAACAATAAACAGGTATAATGACAAGCAGGTACAGAGAGGGAGCAGGCTAAAGCACAGAAGCTGGAACTATAACCGGCAGGAAGGGCTTGTCCTAGATGCCGGGACGCGGCGCTGAGCACTGGAGGCGTCCCGACCGTTGCCTAGGGGGCAGGAGGAAAGGAGTCCCGGTCGTCATGACGACGGCCGGGACTCAGGCTGGGCAGGAAGCGAGTTGCGGCAGTGCACGGAGCCGCCGCGTCTCGTAACAGTACCCCCCCTTGAGGAGGGATCAAGGAACCCCGACACCCAGGTTTCTCAGGAAACTTTTTGAAGAAATCAGCGAGTAGTTTATCTGAGTGCAGATTCCTTTGTGGTACCCAGGACCGTTGCTCATGGCCATACCCTTTCCAATGAACAAGGTAGTGAACCTGACCCTGGACTTTTTTTTGAATCGAGGATCTTCTCGACAACAAATTCTTGATGTCCATCCACCAAGACTGGGTGAGGCCTAGAGGACTGTCGAGGTCTGAATTTCTGAGAAGACCGGGCAGGTTTCGGCAAGGAACAGTGGAACGTACTGGGAATTTTTAGAGATTCAGGGAGCTTCAGTCTGAAAGCTACTGGGTTGACTTGTTTTATGATAGTAAAAGGACCAATAAACTTGGGTCCTAATTTTTTGCAGGGTTGACGGAGTCTTATGTTCCGAGTAGAAAGCCACACTGAAACTCCTACCTTAAAGGAACAGGCTGAGCAATGCAGGTCGGAAAAAACTTTAGACCTAAAAGATGCTCGGAGTAAAGATTGATGAACTGATTTCCAGATCTTCTTAAGCCGAGTGCCGTGGCCCTGGTTTCGGGTGGCCTATCAGTAGATAGAGAGGACAATGAGTTGACTCTGGAATGATATCCAAGGTTACAATAAATGGGAGAGTACCGAGAAGAAGTGTGGCATGCGTTGTTGTACGCAAATTCGGCCCATGGGAGAAGGTCAGACCAATCATCGTGATTTTTGGATATATATAGCCGTAGATATTGCTCCAGGGATTGGTTTACCCTCTCGGTTTGCCCGTTAGACTGTGGATGGTAGGCCGATGATAAACTGAGCCTAATACCCAAGAGGGAGCAAAAAGCCTTCCAGAACGCTGCAATAAACTGTTACCCCCAATCTGATACTATATCATCCGGCAACCCATGATATCGAAAAACATGTTTAATAAACAAGGCGGCCAGAGAGCGTGCAGAGGGTAATTTGGTCAATGGGATAAAATGGGTAATTTTACTGAATCGATCTACAGTTACCCAGATGGTGTTGCACCCGAAAGACGGAGGTAATTCAACAATGAAATCCATGGACAAGTGGGTTCAAGGTCTAACCGGGGCTGGTAATGGCATTAGTAACCCAGAAGGAGAATTTCGAGAACTCTTATTCTTGGAACACAGATCACAAGATGATACATATTCTCGAACATCCGCAGATAATGATGGCCGCCAGACAACACGAGAAATGATTTCGATGGTCTCTGCAACACCGGGATGTCCAGAAGTCTTGTTGTCATGACACTCTGAGAGGACCGATTTCCTGAGATGTACCAGCACAAAGAGTTTGTCCGCTGGAGTTTCAGGAGGTGCCTGTGGTTGAAATTGTTGAAGGGTTTTACCAAGTTCCTGTGTGAAGGCAATCAAAATAGAAGAATCGGGAACAATGGAACAGGGTTCAGAGACATGAGCTTGAGAAGAGACAAAACTGCGAGACAAGGCATCAGCTCTGAGGTTCATTGAGCCAGGCCGGTAGGTGATGATGAAGCGAAAACGGGAGAAAAAGAGGGACCACCGCGCTTGCCTAGAATTCAACCTTTTAGCTGATTCTATGTAGGCCAAGTTCTAGTGGTCGGTATATACTGTGATTACATGTTTTGCACCTTCAATCCAGTGGCGCCATTCCTCCAATGCCCACTTGACGGCCAGCAGCTCCCGATTGCCAACATCGTAATGTCCCTCGGCAGAAGAAAATCTTCGAGATAAGTAGGCACAGGGTTGAAGGCGATGGTCCTCCAAGTCTTTTTGGGATAGCACTGCTCCCACACCTACATCAGAGGCATCCACCTCAATGATAAATGGGAGGTCTGGATTTGGATGTCTAAGCACAGGCGCCGACATAAAGGCCTGTTTCAAGGCTTTGAAGACAGAGATAGCGATAGGAGACCAGTTTTTTGTGTCTGCTCCCTTGCGGGTTAAGGCTGTGATAGGAGCAACGAGAGTAGAAAAGGATCTAATAAATTTTCTATAATAGTTAGTGAACCCTAGGAACCTCTGTATTGCTTTAAGATTCGAGGGTCGCACCCAGTCGAGAATGGTCTGCACCTTCAAGGGATCCATGGCGAATCCTTCCGGGGAGATGACATAACCCAAAAATGTGACTGTGGAAACTTCGAACTCGCATTTTTCTAATTTCGCGTAGAGGTGATGATGACGGAGTTTCCAAAGAACCAGTTGTACATGTTCAGGATGTTGTTCAAGGGATTGAGAATAGATCAGGATGTCATCTAAGTAGACGACTACAAAGGAGCCCAGGAATTCACGAAAGACGTCATTAATTAGGTCTTGAAAGACGGCTGGAGCGTTACTGAGGCCGAAAGGCATGACGAGGTATTCGTAGTGGCCTGTTTGAGTATTGAAGGCCGTTTTCCACTTGTCGCCTTCACAGATACGAATCAAGTTGTATGCTCTTCGAAGGTCAATCTTTGAGTAGATCCTGGCTCCCTTACGCTGGTCAAAGATGACCGAAATAAGTGGCAAAGGGTATGTGTTTTTTATAGTTATCTTATTCAACCCTCGGTAATCAATACAGGGCCTCAGGCTGCCGTCCTTCTTGGCCACAAAAAAGAAGCCTGTCCCTGCAGGTGACTTGGAAGGCCAAATAAAGCCTTTTCGCAGATTCTCGTCTACGTATGTTTCCATGGCTAATGTCTCCAGAATGGACAGGGCGTAAAACCTTCCCTTAGGTAATTTGGAACCTGGGATAAGATCAATCGCACATTCGTACTCCCGGTGAGGAGGGAGAATATCTGCTTCCTTATTGGAAAAAACATTGAGAAATTCCCGATACTGGGATTATGGAGGGCCAACCACGGATAACCCAGGATAAGAGATACCGAAGGACAATGAATTAAGTACAGTGAGATGGTCTCGGAGTGAAGGGCACCCATCTTCAGCAGAAGAGGAGGTGAGCGATGATGGATTTGACCTTTGTTCAAGCGATTCCCATCTAGCCCATGCACAGCGATAGTGGTTTCCAGAGGAACTGCTGAGAAACCCAGGGACCGGGCAAGCGTCAAGTCTAAAAAGTTTCCAGCGGCTCCACTATCCACAAATGCAGGAATATAAATTTCTTGTCCACCGTACAAGAGTTGGGCAGGTATTAGTAGGGAATTCTTCGAAGAGATTACCTGTAGGCCTAAGTGAACTCTCTAAATGTTCACTTAGCCTGGTCTTTTTCCGGTCTGACTGGGCAGGAACGGAGCAAATGGCCCTTCTCTCCGCAGTATAAGCAGAGGCCCAGATTGCGTCTCCAGGTGCCTTCATCTGAATACAACCAATTTGCTCCCAGTTGCATTGGTTCCACTTGATCAATGGGAGAAGTAGGAGAAGGCACAGGAGAAAAGGCCAAAGGATTTTCCTTCTCAGCTTTCCTTTCTCTGTATCTTCTGTCGATCCGAATGGCTAATTGCATGAGTTCCTCTAGTGATCCAGCAGTAGGATACTGGATAAGCGCATCCTTAATTTGTTCGGACAGACCCAATCGGAACTGACTACGAAGAGCTGGATCATTCCATTCACAGTCCGAGGACCAACGCCTGAAGTTGGAGCAGTAATCTTCTGCAGAAGCCACCTGATCCGGGTCGTCATAGATCAAACCAAGAGCTTGAAAGAATGCGTCCACAGATTGCAGTTGAGGACTGTTAGGATCCAAGCTGAATGCCCAAGATTGAGGATCCCCTTGTAGAAGGGAGATTATAATTCCCACTCTTTGCTGAGGTGATCCGGACAAAAGTGGCCTTAGTTTGAAATAGAGCTTGCAGCTTTCACAAAAATTACGAAAGAGTCTGCGGTCTTCCGAAGAGCGATCTGGTAGGTTAATTTTGGGTTCTACCACAGAAGGCTGAGTGGCTTGTGAGGCTCTTGATGCTTGTTCTTGGGCGGCTTGCCGCTGAGACAACTCTTGGAGCATTTGGGACAAGGTCTGGATTTGTCCTGCCAGTACTTGAGCCGGAATAGGTTCCATAGGACCGAGTAGATTGCTCACTCACTTCAAGAGTAAATCTTTTGGGCCGCTTATAATGTTAGGAACCCCAACAGCCAGCACCACAAAACCCGGAGTCTACTCCGAAAGTCTGGTTTTCACTGTTGCCCCTAGTGGTGGGGACAGACTTGGCTGCAGACAGACGGAGGGTCGTGAGATGGGTGCTGGCTGCGGAGGTCCAGGCGAGGGTCGAGGGCCGGCAGCAGACAGCGTATCCAGTAAACAATCCGAGGTCAGAGGTCACGGGCAAAACAGCAGCGTAAGAGTCCAGGCAATGGGTCAAGGGGCACAGGCAGTCAATCGTACTCAAAAATCCAGGCAAGGGTCGGCAACAATTAACAGGTATAATGACAAGCAGGTACAGAGAGGGAGCAGGCTAAAGCACAGAAGCTGGAACTATAAACGGCAGGAAGGGCTTGCCTTATAAACATGCAGGGGCCAATGAACAGCGCCCTGCACAGCAGGGAATACGTAGCCCAGCTGGGCTATAATTATATTGCATATGCGCACGCGCCCGGCTGCCCTAGATGCCGGGACGCGGCGCTGAGCACTGGGCAACGGCCGTGGACAGGAGGAAATGACGTCCTGGTCGTCGTGATGACGGCCGGGACTCAGAGGCTGGGCAGGAAGCGAGTCGCGGCGGTGCCCGGAGCCGCCGTGGTTCGTAACAGTGAGCTCAAATTGATAAAGTTTAAATTCTAGCTGCAATCAATCCAGCATCCGTGGCCTCCTGAATCTGTTTCAGTAAAGGCAACAATTGAGATCCAGGCCTATCAGCTTTCCGGCCTTCTGACAGTTGTTCTGCCCACCTCTCTACTGCTTTGTTAATCCATGCAGAGGCTACAATGCATACATTCTACATTAGGGTCAGAACCATTTTTAATGTTTGCAGCATTTGGAATGGGAATGGTTGTTGCCATAGACAACCTTGCTACAGAGGCATGTGCTTTAGGTGGTACCTCTCACATACCTGTATCCTGTAATGGAAAAGGATAACAGTACTGCAGTTTACAGGACACCTGAAACTTACTGTCTGGAGTGGTTCATGCCTCAACCAGCAAATCCTCAAGCTGGGGAGAAGGAAAAGATATACTCTTCTTAGCCTTCCTCTTAAATAATGAGGTTCCTGTTATATTAGGAATCTCTGCATCCTGAATATCCAATACCAGGCACAACGCCTGAATTAGTTAATCAACTAAATGGATCTTTTTGAAAGTAAGAAGTATCCTCCTCAGAACCACAAACAACTTCATCCTCTTCCAAGGAGAAATCATCAGAATCTGATCCCAATTCCCGCTGGGGAAACAAACCTCTGCATTTGCGAGAGGCCAGAGATATAGCAGGATCCAACATCCTTTCTAGGGATGAAGAAACTCTAGCTAAACCCTCCACAGAGGTTGCCAAGCTTCACGCCCATAAAGGCTCCTCCTGGACTGCCTCCATGGGACACACTAGCCCTGGCTGAATCCTCCCCTATCCATCCCAGAGCCTGAGGGGACTTGGGAAGCACTCCTTTCACGAGCACGAGTGAGCTTAGCAATCTCAGCAGTAGCACTGGCTAAAGATTTAGCCTAGGCAGGCTCCACCACATCAGAACTCAGGCACACAAGACAACAAAACCTCCGGCTGGCAGGCCGCACACAGGACATCTGCACCTGACTGCGCCAGACGTAATTTAACATGGCAATTTGAAACAAAATTGGTTCGTGCTCCGGCAGGTGGGGGAGGATGGGGGTATGAAGGAGGAAGGGGAGGAGCTACGCCTAAAGGTTTTGAAATTTAAAGTGCCCTCGCTCCTATACCACTCTGAATACCCCAATGTCCGGGGTCACTAAATCGGGGGAAAGAGTACTGTGGTTTGTTCATTTTTGTCTGTCTCTTTTGGGCCCCTCTACCATCATTCTGGCTGGCTATGGTGGGAGCTGTCAAAGTCAGATAGCTGGATATGGTTATTTCAAATTAATATCTACAATCCCATTGTCTGTGTCTGAATTTATGCGAATAGCACGCTATGGCTTGGAAGAGCGTTAATTGACTGCAACACATGCAAACACTTATACACGCATTTACACGAACAGATACACTTGTAATTAGCTCACATTAAAAATTAGTTGCAACACATAGTTTTTTGTACTGAAATGTAGTAGAGTTTATGGTGAAATATTATAATGTTATATACACGTTAGTGAGATCTAAGGTTCAGGTCACAGGAAACATATCATGTCTGGTATCATTCTAATCTATTTCTCCGCAAACGTCCGGATCAATCGCCGAAAGGATCGCATCTTGTGTATGCTAGTTATGGATGATAGGGAATAAATGATTAGAATGATATTGTCTGTGTAACGCTAATAGACCAGTTTGAACTAGTTCTTGGCGGGAAGATTAAGTATGCATCTTCTGGAGAGCAGACCCCCACCCTTGGATGGCATTGTTTGAACTGGTCAATGACCTGCATTACACTGGACCTTCCTGAAGCCTGAGCCTATGGAAACATGCCAAGTCATCAGTATTGTTTACACTGCATCACTGACTGTATATAAGCACCAAGCTTTGGGACCAGTATTCAGTCACATTGACCACAGACTTAGAGGACTGAATGACTGTATGATGGATCCAGGGCGCCTGCTAAGTAACGGCTGTACTTATTTTATTCTGACTTGTTATTCTGCCACTTTTGGCTATTAAATCACATTGTGCTTTGGAACCACATCACTGGAAGTGGACAATCGTTATTGGATAGCGACTAGACGTACATAACAGAGCTTCTGTGTCTGTGTGTCTAGCTATTGTGCTGCCCGTGTCTTTGACAGTTTGTCTAGCAAGGGACAAGTAAGCGACTCCCTTATTTTGTCTGTCTAATGTGAAATCTGCCTGGCTACTGTGGAAAAGAGCACTCTTAGCTTTCCCTTTTTAGCTATGTTGAACTGGATCCAAATACCAGATGAAGCTGCTGTTAAACACTGGTCTCTATATCCAGCAACAGATTAAACGACCTTAACGAAGAGATTTCAATCTGCGTTTACAGCGATTAAGTTTACTTTTCATTTTATACTTTAAATTACAGACACTCCACTCTATTTTTGTTGGTAATTGTATGATTTAGTTCATTAACTTTTTGATTTACCCATAATTTCTCACCGGTCAACAATTGGGTCACAAATGCTAGTGTTATCGAAAAGTGCCCAGTAAACTCTGTTATAATAACACAACTCTCTAAGTGTAAGTAGGTGCAAATATAATATATGCTCAACTCAAAATACAGGCATTAAGTTGAGTGCATACACAGTGTGACCAATCTTATGCAAGTTGCTATTTTTACGTGGCACAAATGAACTTAACATCAAACTCTAAATCTTACCATTCAAAGCACATTTTCCATATTTGTATACAAACTCATATTCTAACCAAAATGATACTTTTTTCACTAAACTTTCATAATGAAATTAAAGGAACAAGTCCAAGAGTTCCAGATGTGGATGAAAAAAGTACAGTAGTGTATAAATATGCAGTACAGGACCTGTAGTGCACAATGGCCGAAATGATAATTTAACACTTTTATTTACATTATTAACTGACACCTAACACCCGGGGTGGGAGAATAGAGCTAAGCACTATCAGTATGAAGTTGGTTACACCTAGGAAGGGAGACTTGCATTTTTTCTTCCCTAGGGAATTCAGTCCAGCGCTGACCAGCCTAGTGCTGATTAGGACTATGAGCCTAGGGCGGATTAGGACTATGACAGGGGAAGACCAAACTGGGTTTTCCTGCTAAAGAGGCACCAGCTTAGTGCTGGTTTTTGCAATTTTAGAGGGACTGGGGCCCAGTGTTTTTTACCCCACCAACCCCACACCCCCTTGATTTTTGTGATACTCACCTAGGCTAGCAGCACAAGAGCTGGTTTGTCACCGGGAGTTGGGGGGTGGGCAGGGCATTCTTTTTATTTTCTTGTATTTATTGATTACATTTTTATTTTATTTTTTGACAGGTAGGGTAAAGTCCATATGGATGATAATAATCATCAACACAGTTCATGCACCATAGGAAAATAGCTGCAATGTATATTCCTCCTAAAAGACGCAGGTACGCCTCGAGTAGTAACTCGCTTCTTACTGTACTCGGGCTACTCTAGCCCGCCCCTTCCCTTCTCCTTTCTCTACGCATCGAGAGGCGCAACAGCCAGACAGATCTCAGTCTGCATACAGACTGATACTTACTTCTTTTAGCTGTACATGTGCAGTATGACAAACTGCATTTTGCGTTTCCTTTTTGGATTTGCGTCCACCTCTACCTACAGCCCTATGTGTGCATATTCCCAGCATATTATAAACATGCATGTAAGGGAGAATACAAACATTTCACTATACACTCAATAGAAAAGAGATAAATATGCATATATTTATATATGACATTTGTCATCGACGATAGTGGCAACAATTTGCATTTCTTCTTATAAATTTTACGTTCTCTTTTGACTATTGTGAAGTTTTTTTGATCATTTCAATGATTTGCTTTGAAGTCTTGTCACTGACAATACTAATGACCAAATAAAATATAAAAAACATTGCTATTATTAATAATTATATAGTGTCAACAAATTCCACAGAACATACACAGAGAACAAATTAAACATACCATGAAAACAAAACAAATTATGAAACAAAACGTGAGAAAGGCCCTGCTCTGTAAATCATTAGACTGGGCTGCTAATTTGCCACAGTTGGTAGCACTCCTCTGCATAAATTCAATCAGATAATTTTAAATGTTATTAATTATTATTTTTATCTTGATGATCAAAGAACACATACATCCCGATTCATGTTCAGACAAATATCTATTTGCGTAGCATAATTTGTGTGAAATAGCTCTGTGTTCAGTAAATGACCTTACGCCAATGAAAATAATTGAATGCAATTCATGATTGAACACAAATCACACTTACAACTGCTCCTTCCCTACCCCATTCCGCCCCCTTAATAACATAGGCATTGTACAATAAGGGTGTGTCCATGGCATTCGATGCATATGCGGCCATTCAAGTCCTGGATTTCTTGTTAGTACGCTTGGATTCAGCTGTATATTTTGCACCAGCAAAGGGCAGGTGTAAGTGTCGATTGATAGTGATGACTCAATCGGCAGTCTTTGAAAAATGACATGTATGCGTGCCACTAGCTATCACACAGAACATGTGTATGCAATTAAGAGGCTATAAAAACGCATTGTATGTACAGCTTGCACTGAAAGAACCTTGATGTATTAAAAGTAAAAAAAAATTAATTATAAAAAAAATTCTTTGCTAAATCCATATTTATATTAATGATTATACTGTTAACAGTTGTTCATTTATTTTAGAATATAATATTTTTTATATGCGTTCTGATGTGACCTTATATTGTACGCATGTGCATATACTGCAGATAATATACTGCATAATCTATTTGTCTACGTAAGACATGTACTGTTAAGGCAGAGCGTACTTACACCAAGATTCAAATCGAAACATATCTTGAACCCATAGTGTGGTCACCAGAACCTGCAGTAGGAGGAAGTCTTTTCTATTTTCAATGAAGATTACTATAATGCTGCATATAAACATAGGTTATATGCTACAAAACAGATACATTTTGAATTCAAGAACAGTCCAAAGGAAGTCATTTTCTGTATATCCCAGAATACTGTCATCAGAACAAGAAGAAAAGCATTAAGGGAATATTTACATGGTCTTGGGTTACATGTGGTAAGAGAACTGCCAGAGAAGGTGCAAGAAACTCATATCTAATCCAAACCATCAGCAAGATTATATGCAGTGGAAGAAAAAAAACAAACATAAAAAACTTAACATAATTGCAGCTCACTCAAAATTAATAGACTGCAAAGGGAGCAACATTTTTTTTTATCAGCATTTCAATCTTTTAATTCAACTCTTGGAAGGGATCGGCATGCATGAATGATATCCAATGTGCAACAGATATAATGCTAAATATCAAAATTATTGGAGGACAAAGAGTCACGTTCGATAAGTGCAATAGCCTTATGCTCACTTGGTCAATGCTACCACATAAAGCCCTGTGTGCAGAGACACAAGATAAAGTCCACCTAGAGATCTGTGTCCACATTTTAAGTCTTAGGGCTAGATTTACTAAGCTGCGGGTTTGAAAAAGTGGGGATGTTGCCTATAGCAACCAATCAGATTCTAGCTGTCATTTTGTAGCATGTACTAAATAAATGAAAGCTAGAATCTGATTGGTTGCTATAGGCAACATCCCCACTTTTTCAAACCCGCAGCTTAGTGAATCTAACCCTTAGGCTCATCATATGCACTCCAGTGGCTAGGATTTCAGACTCATCATACAACCCTAGCCAAATAGACAGTCTCACATGCCAATGACTGAACAGTTAGTACCAGCTTACTTCCCTTCAACTCTGCATTTCCCCATTTTTACCTTCTTATCCCTTTGTTAGTAATGATTAGTGTTTCCTCCATAGTAGCAGGGATGAGATTGCTCTGCTAGTGTGAAGAGGAAATGTAGAGTAATCCCTGCAATTTAATCCAATTAAATGGTGGGGCTTTTTTCCAAAGAAACAAAAGTGGTTTCAGCCAATGAAACTACCATGATGTACAATGTCCCTGATGCATCCCAGCAGGTACACACAACCGGGCGCGTGTATTATAATTATTTTTATATGTATTATATATTATAATTATTTTATTAAGCGCTGTGATCCGGCAAGCTGTTACTCGGGCGCATGCGCGGTTTGTTCCTTGTGGAAGTTGGGTCCTATTATCTAGTTTGTGGAGCTTGCTCTAGATTGGCCACTATCAGTATTTAAGGCAGGGAGGGATTAGCCTCCCTACCGGTTATAGCATTCAGTTCCCTGGCTGTTGACCTACTCCTGTACTTTGTTCCTGTCCCCTTTGGCTTGTTTATTGGAGCATGATTCTTTGCTGGTGACCCTGACTTCTGCCTGCGACTCGGATATCCTGTCTTTTTGCCGGACCTGATCCTTTGCCTGGACCTCACCTCGTTGCCTGCTTGTGTCCGATGACCTTGGCCTGCCTCTGACTTCGTTTACCTCCTGCCCGCGCTACGGTTATATCCATAAGCTTGTACTACACAGAGGATAAGACCTGGGGGCATCTGAGTAACTGAGCGCAACAAGCTTTACGGGAAAGACGGCTGCTAAATGTGAAAGACCTCTACCACCTGTTCTACAAGCTTATGTCAATAGCTGTTAGCCATGACAGTTTGTTAATATGGAGTGCTACGCTCCTTCTCCCATCTTGGTAGTGGTGTGCCCTGTGGTCTAATGAAGACAAGAAGTGGGGCAGACTCCAGCCGTCTGCATCGCTCTACTGAGCATGCACAGGCAGGTAGTTCAGCGCTCAGGAGTTTCTTCCAGTGACAGATAAACTGTAAAAGATGTCATAACTGGAGCTGCATCCACTCTGTGTTCTTTTACTTATATTTAAATATATAAAGTGACCGGAGGCACAAAATATATATGAGCAATATATATATATATATATATCTGACATTGCCCACAATATAAACTTTCTACTTTGTACTATAATAGAGCAAAGTACATTAACTGCTACAGTCAGTATTAAATGTGAGCAACTGTATATATCTATGTATATATCAACAAGTTCTGAAAGTCTAAAAACTTCTTGTGATTTAACAACTAACACAAAACGCCGCTGACACCTATTACATTTAACAGCACAAGTGCCCTGATGATAGGTTTCTACCAATAATTGTTACTATTTGTTTTAGTACCTGAGTGCAGCTACCAAAGTGATGAATCTAAAAATGACTAACATGGCTGAATAATGCTCTGCTTTAATAGAACATTTTTATTTGCTAAAAATGCAAAGAAAAGATTGTATTTTTTAATTATAATTTAGTTATTAAAAGTTATGACTTCTTAATTTTCTTAAGAGTAATTACAGTAAGTTAAAATATGTTGGGTAATTAAAGCATATAATTACAAATCATAAGCAAACAAATAGATTAAAGCAAGCTAATCCTGGACATTCTCTATTACTCACCAAACCACAGTCGCTGAATGCCACCTGTTCATTTTCTAACTTCTGGCCACAAGGAGCAATGAGTTCATAGGGAAGCCAGTCATTCTGCAGCTGTTGGTGGACAAAATCAAACAAAACAGACAACTTTTCCCAGGTATAGAATATACCTAAAATGAGGAAGAACAGAGACAGGACATTAGTAACACAAAAAATATTGAAAGGCATATAGCCAAGGAGTGCCTCCGGAACGGTCGCGAAGGCACTCCGTGGCGATGTAACATTGCGGATTTCTCTTTGCCCCCATAGGGGAGTGAGGTGAAATCCGTGATGTTGAGGTATTGTAGTACCTGAAACTGTGTGCAGTTGCGATGTTTGGAGGAACATAACGGCTAACTGAGTATGCTCCTAAATACTTTGGAAAGTAATAGCACTTATAATAGAAAGTAAGATAAGAAAACTACTTTATAATGAATGTAAATATGACAAATATACAAAACAATAAGGTACTGTTAAGCTCTCCTGTTTGTTTGATCTATCATCTGTGCAATTACTACTATGCGCAGGATCATTCCTGCAGTTCAATGATTAAGCTGGCTGCTAGGCAAATAGTTACAAGCTTCAATCAGCTCTCAGTCTGGCAGCCTCAGGTGTGCAATCACCTACCACACTCATGAGGCAAATCATTCTGCAGTTCTGATTGGTGCTTCTGCCTTTATAAACTTCTTCCTGGCAGCATACCAATGCTGGTGATAGTTCCTGCTTGACCTAGTGAGCCTTGTATCCTGACCTGTTCTGCTATCAATGTTTGACCTGGATTGTTTATAGGAATTGCTGTCTTCTCCACTCCTGACCCCAGGCTTGTTTAAAGGATTCCGGCTGTTTTCTCTACTCCTGATCCCTGCCTGTTTGACTCTGAATTCTGCCAAATACATTCTATTTGCTCACTACCTGTTACCATGTTACCATTAGCTGTCCACTCCATCAGACAAATAACAGACCACTCTGCATTAACCCTTGCATGTTTGGCTCATAGTTCTGCTAATATATCCTGGTTGCTCATTACCTCCTATTGTGTTCTGTCCTCTCATCCGGGCAGATGCTAGATCAACAACTGCTACTACTCAAGCCTAAGGCCTGGGGGAAACAGAGTACTATGGAACATAAAAAGTACCTTGGAAAGGTGAGCATCTCGCAAAGCAGTTCTAGCAGTTGGGGATCTCACACTACTCTGCCCTTAACAGGTATGTGATACATTTTATATTAATAAAGGAGAGACCACCAAACCACAGGGTTTACGTTTATGGTTTTTAACTGTACAGACACAATAACTTTTTGCAGACATCTTTAATATGTTCCAATATGTATCCAGGCTCTATTTGCTTATATTTCGGAACTATTAATAATGAAGAGAGCTGGGCTTTAAAATGACCAGCAAACCCAGTGTTTTTCAACCTGGCCACAATAAATATGCCGCTACTCCACCTCCCCTCTTTCACTGTGCAGAGCTTCAGTGAGAAGTTAGGATGCTGCAACATTGTAACCCCATAGCAATATGTAGACCAACTTCCGGGTGGCATGTCCACCCTTCTTACCAGAAATAAGGTGACAAAGATTGGAACTGTTAACTTCACCTCATTCAGAAGAGCCATCTTGGGACCATAATAGGCCATGGTGAAAAATGTCACTAAATGAAACAATAATTCTGTTCCAGGTTAATTGGTAGGACCGGACAGTATAAGACCTCCAGAGACTTTTATGCATTAATTTGATAAGTGGGCTTCATTTTGATTTTTAAATAGAGAAAATAAACAATGGTAATGTGCTATTGATCTTGGCACATTCTCCTAAATCTCTATTGCTATTTTTGTTGTCAAGTTCATTCATTTACACAACTGTTAGGGTTCTGGCACAGGAAAACAGGGATGCCTGTTTATATTATTTATAAGATACAATGACTATGATCAACCTGTTATTCTCTTGACAATTTTACTGGGTATAACATTGTATTTTTTTATTTTTTTTAAACAAGTGTTTATTAACGGTCAAAAAAGAATTATCAATGCAAAAAGATACCTGTTATATCAAACTAAATATATTCAGTACATTAAATAGTGAAGTAGAAATCTCAGTGCTTCAGAGAAAAAATAGCACAGATTCTATAAAATAAAGACCGATATTTTTATATTTAAAAGAGAAGAAAGAAAAGAAAAGGAGAGGGATGAGAAAGAGGAAGATAAAAGAGAAGATGAGAGGTGGAGGGGGAGGAGGGGGGGGCGTGAGAGATCGCTCTTGAACCAGAGGCAATGAGATGGGAGGGGGCTACGTAAGGGAAGGGGGAACGATTAGGAAAAGGGGGAGCGGTATTGGAAGTGAGACATCCAGGGGTCCCAGACCTTGTTAAAAGATTTGGCCGTGTTTCGTATAATGCTAGTCATATATTCCATCTTATACGTATGCCAAATCCTATAAGTTACAGCGGAGAATGAAGGGGGGGGGGGCAGCCTGCCTCCAATCTATGGCGATTTGACATGTGGTCGCTGAAATAATGTGACGAGCAAGTTTATTTTGGTGTCTAGTAGCCGTGGGGAACCCAAGGGGTAGAAGGAAAAATTTTGGGTCAAAGGGTATGGGGGTTTGAATTAACATTTCTATCAAAACTTTAATTTCGCGCCAGATGGGAATCAGTTTCGGGCAGTCCCACCATATATGTAAGAAAGAGCCCGCGCCAGAGCATAGACGCCAACATCTGTCAGAGGAATCAGGCAGTATCTTTTGTAGTCGAGTAGGAACATAGTACCACCGGTAAAGAAGTTTGTAAACATTTTCCTTTATTCGGACGCAGATTGAGCTGGAGGCGGCATTGTCCCGAATTTCCGACCACTCCTCATCATCAAGAGGAGAGCCCAGGTCATGTTACCATGACATCTCATGGGAGTCTCGAGGAGGAGTAGAGGGAACAATTAGTTCAGAATAGATATTAGAAATAAGATCTGACGTCGATGCTTGGCGCAGACACAGTGTTTCAATTGTTGTGAGATGTCGAGAGGTAAGACGTGGTTTGGAGAGGGAGTGAAAATTGCGAATTTGCAGGAATTGATAAAATATCCGTGTGGGCAAGCCAATTTTAGTTTGAATATCCGTGAATTGGGGAAAAGTTATATCGCGGGTTATATCATTTAGGAAACGTATCCCTCGGGAATGCCAAGGAAGGAATGCGGAATGGTGTAGGCCAGGAGGGAAATCAGGGTTATTAAAGAGGGGGATAATTGGTGATGGCTGCGGAGAGAGACCATAGAGCCTGATGGATGAGTCCCATATAGCCAGAGAGTGGGAGATTATGGGATGAGACAAAGCTTTTTTGGGGCGACGGGCCCTTGGAATCCACAGAAGGGAGGCAGGAGTGAGCATCCCCAGACTTTCCGCCTCTAGTGTCACTCAGACCCTAGCAAAAACAGGACCGTTCCATAGGACACATTGAGCGATTTGGGCCGATAGGTAGTATTTTTAAAATTAGGTATACCTAGACCACCACCCCGTGAGGATCTCTGTAGGACCCCGAGCCGTACTCGTGGGCGTCTACCTGCCCAAATAAATTTAGAAGACTCAAATTGGAGGAATTTAAATACATAGGGGGGAATTCGGATAGGCAAGGTTTGAAAAAGGTACAACAGTCTGGGAAGAATATTCATTTTAACAGAGTTTATACGACCTATCCAGGAGATAAGTTGGAGGGACCAGGTGTTGAAATCTTTCTTAATTTGGGAAAGGGTGTGGGGGAAATTAGCTTGGAATAGATGGGAGGGATTTTTGGTAAGGAAGACCCCCAGGTATTTTATTTTATGGCGATGCCAGGTGAAAGGGAAAGTTTGAGAGGTAGTGACGTGCTAGAACTCCAAAAGGCAGTTTGGAAGCCCCTGTACAAACTGGCTCTATTTTACCTGAGTTGTCCCCCCTCCAGTGTGTACTCGGAAAGAGTTTTTAGTGCAGCGGGGAACCTGGTCAGTGAGCGGCGAAGGAGGTTGCTTCCTTACAACGTTGAAAAAATGATGTTTATAAAAATGAATAATCAATTCCTCAATGAAGTACAGCACTGCCCTCCAGATAGTACAGAGGGACCTGTGGTTGTGGAGTCCAGCGGGGACGAATTGATAATGTGTGAGGAGGAGGAAGTACACACTGTAGGGGGAGAGGAATCAGAGGTTGAGGATGAGGACGACATCTTTCCTCAGTAGAGCCTGTTTAGTTTGTACAGGGAGAGATGAATTGTTTTTTTGGTGTGGGGGCCCAAACAAACCAATAATTTCAGCCACAGTTGTTTGGTAGGCCCTGTCGCTGAAATGATTGGTTTGTTAAAGTGTGCATGTCCTATTTCAACAACATAAGGGTGGATGGGAGGGCCCAAGGACAATTCCATCTTGCAACTATTTTTTTGTCATTATGTGACCATTCAACAGTCGTTTGCCATGTTCAAAAAGTAAAAGAAAATGTCAACAAATTCAAAAAATTTAATCAAAAGTTAAATGCCCTGTCATTATTTAAAACAAGAGGGTTTGACGTGCTAGAATTAGTGTAGTGTTAATATGTTATAAACACTACACTTGGAACTTGGAGGAGGTATTGTGGCCCCGGTATCAAATTTAGTACCGGGGCCACCCCACTACGCAGTCCAGATACTTGTTTGTTGGAATTCTGACCAGTTGAGGGTGTAATTATTTATTATATTGTGGCCCCGGTATCAAATTTAGTACCGGGGCCACCCCACTACGCAGTCCAGATACTTGTTTGGTGGAATTCTGACCAGTTGAGTGTGTAACTATTTATTATATTGTGGCCCCGATATCAAATTTAGTACCGGGGCCACCCCACTACGCAGTCCAGAATTTTTTTTTGGGGAATTCAGAGCCGTGGAGGGTTTTTTATTAATTATATTGTGGTGACCACTCCTCTACACAGTCCAGGTACATTTTTTGGTGCGATTCAGACCAGTTGATGATTTTCTTATTATATTGTGGTGACCCACTCCTCTACGCAGTCCAGGTACATTATTCGGTGCGATTCAGACCAGTTGATGGTTTTCTTATTATATTGTGGTGACCACTCCTCTACGCAGTCCAGATACATTTATTGGTGCGATTCATACAAGTTCAGGGTTTTTAAATTATATTGTGGTGACCACTCCTCTACGCAGTCCAGGTACATTATTCGGTGTGATTCAGACCAGTTGATGGTTTTCTTATTATATTGTGGTGACCACTCCTCTACGCAGTCCAGGTACATTTTTTGGTGCGATTAAGACCAGTTGATGGTTTTCTTATTATATTGTGGTGACCCACTCCTCTACGCAGTCCAGGTACATTATTCGGTGCGATTCAGACCAGTTGATGGTTTTCTTATTATATTGTGGTGACCACTCCTCTACGCAGTCCAGATACATTTATTGGTGCGATTCATACAAGTTCAGGGTTTTTAAATTATATTGTGGTGACCACTCCTCTACGCAGTCCAGGTACATTATTCGGTGTGATTCAGACCAGTTGATGGTTTTCTTATTATATTGTGGTGACCACTCCTCTACGCAGTCCAGGTACATTATTCGGTGCGATTCAGACCAGTTGATGGTTTTCTTATTATATTGTGGTGACCACTCCTCTACGCAGTCCAGATACATTTATTGGTGCGAATCATACAAGTTCAGGGTTTTTAAATTATATTGTGGTGACCACTCCTCTACGCAGTCCAGGTACATTATTCGGTGCGATTCAGACCAGTTGATGGTTTTCTTATTATATTGTGGTAACCACTCCTCTACGCAGTCCAGATACATTTATTGGTGCGAATCAGACCAGTTGATGGTTTTCTTATTATATTGTGGTGACAACTCCTCTACGCAGTCCAGATACATTTATTGGTGCGATTCATACAATTTCAGGGTTTTTAATTTATATTGTGGTCAGTGACCACTCCTCTACGCAGTCCAGGTACATTTATTGGTGCGATTCATACAAGTTCAGGGTTTTTAATTTATATTGTGGTGAGTGACCACTCCTCTACACAGTCCAGGTACATTTTTTGGTGCGATTCATACCAGTTGATGGTTTTCTTATTATATATATTGTGGTGACCACTCCTCTACGCAGTCCAGATACATTTATTGGTGCGAATCATACAAGTTCAGGGTTTTTAAATTATATTGTGGTGACCACTCCTCTACGCAGTCCAGGTACATAATTCGGTGCGATTCAGACCAGTTGATGGTTTTCTTATTATATTGTGGTGACCACTCCTCTACGCAGTCCAGATACATTTATTGGTGCGAATCAGACCAGTTGATGGTTTTCTTATTATATTGTGGTGACCACTCCTCTACGCAGTCCAGATACATTTATTGGTGCGAATCAGACCAGTTGATGGTTTTCTTATTATATTGTGGTGACCACTCCTCTACGCAGTCCAGATACATTTATTGGTGCGATTCATACAAGTTCAGGGTTTTTAATTTATATTATTATTATTATTATTATTAATTTTTATTTATAGGGCGCCACAAGGTGTCCGTGGCGCCGTACAGGGACAAAAACGAATTACAATACAAGGTGAGACAGCACAGTACAGTAAACATAAAGCACAGTAACTCAGTAAGCTCAATAATGCACAGCTAGTGAGGGCGGGGGGAGTATCCGCAAATGACGGGGCCCAAAAGGAGGGCGCGGAAGACAGCCGAGGACGAAGGCAAAGTAGCTGGAGAGCAGAGTTAAGGCTTTAAGAAAAAGGTGGGTTTTTAATGCCCGTTTGAAACTGGACAGGTTAGGGGAAGTCCTGATGGAGGGAGGGAGCTTGTTCCAGTGGAGGGGGGCAGCGCGGGCAAAGTCATGGATACACGCGTGGGAGGAGGTAATGAGGAGGGAAGATAGGCGACGGTCATTGGCAGATCGGAGAGGACGGGATGGAGCGTGAATAGATAGGAGTGTGGAGATGTAGGGTGCAGTGGCGTTGGCGAGGGCCTTGTATGTAAGAGTGAGGAGCTTGAACAGAGTTCTGTAGGGGAAGGGGAGCCAGTGGAGGGATTGGTAGAGGGGGGAGACAGAAGAGGAGCGGCGAGAAAGGAAGATAAGCCTAGCGGCTACGTTAAGTACAGATCGAAGGGGAGCGAGATGAGAGAGGGGGAGGCCAGTAAGGAGGAGGTTGCAGTAGTCAAAGCTGGAGATGATCAGAGAGTGAATAAGGCATTTGGTGGCATCTTGGGAGAGGAAGGGCCGGATGCGAGCGATGTTACGCAGCTGGAAGCGGCAGGATTTAGCAAGAGAGAGGATATGGGGTCCAAAAGAGAGAGAGGAGTCGAGGGTGACACCAAGGCAGCGAAGTTGGGGGACAGAGGAGATAGAGGAGTTGTCGACAGTGATGGAGAGGTCGACAGGGGATGAGGTATGGGGGGGAGGAAAAACTATCAGCTCGGTTTTGGCGATGTTGAGTTTGAGGAATCGAGAGGACATCCAGGAGGAGATGGCAGAGAGGCAGGCGGACACCCTAGAGAGGAGGGAGGGAGAAAGATCAGGAGAGGAGAGGTATAGTTGAGTGTCGTCAGCGTAAAGGTGGTAGTTGAAGCCGAAGGAGCTGATGAGTTCACCCAGGGAGGAGGTGTATAGAGAGAAGAGTAAGGGGCCCAGAACAGAGCCCTGGGGGACCCAGACTGGAAGGGTGGACAGGGGGGAGAGAGACTCAGTGGTGGTGACAGAGAAGGATCGGTCAGCGAGGTAAGAGGTGAACCAGGACAAGACAGGGCCAGAGAGGCCAAGAAACTGGAGGGTGTGGAGGAGGAGGGGGTGGTCAACGGTGTCAAAGGCTGCAGAGAGGTCAAGGAGGATGAGAAGGGAGAAATGGCCCCTGGCTTTAGCAGAGAGGAGGTCATTGGTGACTTTAGCCAGGGCAGTTTCAGTGGAGTGAAGGGGGCGGAAACCAGACTGGAGAGGATCAAGGAGGGAGTGTTTAGAAAGGTAGGAGGTGAGACGGCTGCAGACGAGCCTCTCGAGAATTTTGGAGGCAAAGGGGAGAAGAGATATGGGGCGATAGTTCGAGAGAGAAGTGGGGTCGAGATTAGGCTTCTTAAGAATGGGGGATACGAGAGCATGTTTGAAGGAGGAGGGGAAGATGCCGCAGGAGAGGGAGAGATTAAAGAGGTGAGCGAGGTGAGAGCAGGTGGTGGGGGAAAGGGAGCGAAGAAGGTGGGAGGGGATGGGATCCAGGGGACAGGTAGTAGGGGGGGAGGAAGAAATGAGAGAGTGGACTTCCTTGCCCGTGGTGGGGCAGAAGGAGTGGAGTGGAAGGTGCTTAGGGGGGGAGGACGGAAGAGTGGGAGGGGTAGAAGAGAGAGTGGAGGAGATTTCAAGTCGGATGGCCTCAATTTTAGAGGAGAAAAAGGAGGAGAAGTCGGAGGCAGTCAGGGAGGAGGGGGTAGGGGGAGGGGAGGGGGCCAAGAGAGTGCTGAAGGTGGCGAAGAGGCAGCGGGGGTTAGAGGACTGGGAAGAGATGAGGGATTTAAAGAAAGATTGTTTGGCGAGAGAAAGGGCAGAGCTGTAGGATGAAAGGATGAATTTAAAGTGGAGGAAGTCAGCCAGGGAGCGAGATTTTCTCCAGTGACGTTCGGCGGTACGGGAGCATTTTTGGAGGAAGCGGGTAAATTTGGAGTGCCAGGGTTGGGGTTTGGAGCAGCGGGGGTGGACGGAGTGGGCAGGGGCAACTGCATCCAGAGCGGAGGTGAGGGTTTGATTGTAGAGTGAGACTGCCTGGTTGGGGCAGGCCTGGGAGGAAAGGGGAGAAAGGAGGGTATTGAGAGAGGGGGACAGAGAGACAGGGTCGAGAGCGTCGAGGTTGCGTATGGACAGAGTAGGTTTGGGCAGGGGGAGGGGAGCAGGAGAAGAGGAGAGGGAGAAAGAGAGGAGATGGTGGTCAGATAGAGGAAAGGGAGAGATGGAGAAGTCAGAGAGATTACAAAGGTAGGAGAAGACAAGATCAAGAGAGTGACCAAGGCAGTGGGTAGAGGAGGAGGTCCATTGGGTGAGACCAAGGGAGGAAGAGAGGGTGAGCAGTTTGCTGGAAGCAGGGTCGGTGGGGTTGTCGATGGGGAAGTTAAAGTTACCGAGAATGATTGAGGGGAGGTCGGAGGAGAGGTGGTGAGGAAGCCAGGCAGCAAAGTTGTCAAGGAAGAGGGAGGTGGGGGTGGTAGATGACAGTGACGCGGAGGTGGATGGGGTAGAAGAGGCGGATGGAGTGGGCTTCGAAGGAGGAGAAGGAGAGGGAGGGTTCAGGGGAAATGACACGAAAAGTACAGGTGGAGGAAAGGAGGAGGCCCACTCCACCAACTGGTGGGGCACCAGGCCTGGCGGAGTGGGTGAAGGAGAGGCCACCATAGGAGAGGGCAGCGGGGGAGGCAGTGTCAGAGTCGGAGAGCCAGGTTTCAGTAATGGCAAGAAGGTTAAAGGAGCTGGATAGAAAGAGGTCGTGGAAAGCAGTCAGCTTGTTGCGGACGGATCTGGCATTCCAGAGGGCACAGGAGAAAGGGGGAGAGGAGAGGGGGGAGATGGGGATAAGGTTAGCAAGATGAGCAGCGCGCAGGGGAGGGCGGGGAGGAACGAGAGAGGTGTGGCGGGGGGAGAGTATGGGTATGGAGTGAGAGCGGGGAGGCATAGTAGGAAGAGAGAGTAACAGAACAGTGAGAAAATGGGGACAGTGAAAACAGGTAAGAACAATGGCAGGAAGGCAATGACAAGGTGGAAGACAATAACGAGATTAGGGCGTGGAAGGCATGGAGCAATAGTGCAATGAGACAATGAAGACAGGTAATAAAATTAACAGGTAAAAAGTAATTACTGGTAAATATGGAGTCAGGAAAACAAAATAATGGCATATAAAATAATGGGATAGTAATAGGTAAAAAGTAGTTACAGGTAAATATAAAATCAGGAAGACAAAATAGTGGCATATAAAATAATAGGATAGTAATAGGTAAAAAGTGGTTACAGGTAAATATGAAAACAGAAAAACAAAATAATGGCAGATAAAATAATAGCAGGTAAAAATAATCACAGATAAGGATAGTTACAGGTAAAATAGACCAGGTACCAGTCGACTCTACGGTGCAGGCAAAGGTGTAGATCCAAGGGGATGAAGCAGGATCACGGTGAGGAGGACGGTTCAGTGGAGCAAAGTAGTAAGAAGAACCTAGAGTTGCTTGGGAGCAGGACGAAGATGAGATCCGAGCTGAGGGGGAGAGGCAGAGACACAGTTCCTGGGAGCTGAGGGGGTGAGACAGAGTCACAGTTCTAGGGGGCTGAGGCAGAGTCCAGGGAGTTTCAGTTCCAGGGAGCTGAGGGGTTGAGGCAGAGTCACAGTTCCAGGGGGCTGAGGCAGAGTCCAGGGAGTTTCAGATCCAGGGAGAAGGTTGTGGAGAGTTAGGGGGCATCAAGTGAGGAGCAGGGCATCAGATGAGATGAGGGGGAGCAGGAGCATGGAGGAGGCATCAGTGGGAGACAAGAGAGGAGCTACAGCAGGAGATTGGTGGATGTCAGCAGAGGAGAGCAGGCAGGATCGACGTAGGTCAGCAGCACCGCGGTGAGCTGGGCGTGGGTGATGGGATGAACGGCACTCGAGAGCGGGGATACCGACTGGAAGTAGGCCTCGCGGACGTGCAGGCCAGGCAGCGGGACTGAGGCTGGAGCAAAGAGGTAGTGCAGTGGAGGCAGCAGGGTCGAGTAACCGGTGGATGCAGGAGAACCTGTGGAGGCGGCTGGGCCGAGGATCCAGGAGAACCAGGTCGGTAGGAGCAGAGGAGGCCGCTGGGCCACTGGTGACCACTCCTCTACGCAGTCCAGGTACATTATTCGGTCCGATTCAGACCAGTTGATGGTTTTCTTATTATATTGTGGGGACCACTCCACTACGCAGTCCAGAAAGATACCTCGTTGCAACGTTTTGGACTAATAACTATATTGTGAGGTGTTCAGAATACACTGTAAATTATTGGAAATGCTTGTTATTTAATGTTATTGAGGTTAATAATAGCGTAGGAGTGAAAATAAGCCCAAAAACTTGATTTTTGAACTTTTTATGCTTTTTTCAAAAAAAATCCGAATCCAAAACCTTAAATCCGAACCAAAACCTTTCGGCAGGTGTTTTGCGAAACAAATCCGAACCCAAAACATCACGAAAATCCGAATCCAAAACACAAAACACGAGACACCAAAAGTCGCCGGTGCACATCCCTAGTACAGGGGGCAATAAAAAAGACACATTATATATATATATATATATATATATATATATATATATATAATATATATATATATATATATATATATATATATATATATATAAAAATATCAGGGTGCATACAGCAAGTACTGTATAGCCAGGGTGTATTTATACCTGTATTCAATTGGAAAAGTTTCTTGAGATCCTCTTGTACTTGAAAACAAGCATATGTGTGTGTAATTTCCGTCTAATTTATACAAACGTAAACGGAGTTCCTTGATGAATGACGCCCTTAGGGGCTAATCTAGATTCGGTATGTACAGCCTTTCTTTTTGCACAGGACACGCATTTTCATAATGTGAATATGTACAAAACAGTTCATTAAACACATAGGGCCTGAGTCATTAAGGAGAGCAAAGCATCAAAAAGGAGTAACTCTGCAAAACCATGTTGCATTGGAGGGAGAGGTAAATCTAAAACGTGATGACAGATTTGTAGTTGAGATAGCATGTCTTAGATCAACTTTAAATTTCAGTGTAAAAATAAAGCTATCAATTATTTGTGTGCTACGTGAAAAAGCAGTGATTATTTAACGTATGTGCAAAATAATAACCTAATTTGCACTCCTTGCATTGTAACCTGTTTTATCCACACTTACTCAATTTTTTTTTGCTTTGCTCTCCTTAAATTATTCAAGCCCATAAACCAAAACAGACTTCAGTTTCACCAAGGAAAAGGGCACCAGTATTAATTTTCTGGCTCTAACACTATACATTGAATCGCAAATATTCATTCCACTACTTTCTACAAAATGTGGACAGTAATAGCGATGTCCTTAGGAGTAGCTGCCACAAAAACATGTGGCTAAATAACACCATCACATACCACGCTCTAATCAATCTATCTTGAAAGAAACTGCACAAACACCCCAACATATAAAGACTAAGCCAAAGACATAACAGAAAAATTAAAAGTAAGGGTTATAGCTCTGCAACCATAAGAAAAACAAAGACCAAAGTTGAACAGACACGTCAAAACTAATTAACCTAAACAAACATAAAAAACCTTCAACCGCGGAACCAACAAAAGAAGACACAACCTGTTTCATTGCAAAATATAACAAAGACATCTATAAAAAATAAAATAAAAAAAATACCAGAAAAACACAGCAATATCCTACTGAGTTATGAATAAATAGGTTTCCTTCTACCATACACACCACACACACACACACACACACACACACACACACAAGCCAGAGACTTACAGGGTCTACTGGTCCCAAGCAAAATAAAACACCAACCCCCGTAGAGTACACAAACTGGCAAAAGCAAAGCCTGCAAAAAATAACATTACCAAAAAAAATGCAACACCTTCACATCAACCAACATTGGGGAAATAGATAGGCCAAACAGCAAGACCACTAAACTGAAGGATGCTTGAACATGTGAACAACATTTAAAAGACTGCAATAACACAAAATCTAGTTGAACACTTCAAAACAGCACATAATGGCAGTATCAACTTCTGATTCATAGGAACAGACACCAGCAACCCCTAAATGCAATGGTAACATACAGCAAATAGCTAGACAAACTCTGAAAAACACCTTTGGCCCTTCTACTAACAAATGAAAATCCGCTCCATAAAGTCAATCCTAGTTCCAGCACTATTATATGAGCCTTCAGATTAATTCATAGCATCACTTCATCTCTACCATCTCTCTCGCGGGTGTACATATATTTATCTCTATCTATACACACACACACACACATATATATATATATACATAGACACAAACAATTGTTAATGTCATCCACCTTACATACCACATATTCGTTAATTATATCTACTGCTTTTAATACTGGTATCAACTTTCTAATCTCTATTGAAACCTGTTTACACTTAATCAATCCCCACACTTTCCTAGTATCCTGACTACTTACTATTGTTAATCATATCCTATTTATTCACTCACATATGATCCATAATTTTCTATCTTCTATACATTATCTTCCATTAGATCCTAATACCCTTATCTCTGCTTCTACTTTACCTATATAATTACATATAGCAGTTTATTTATTCCAATATATTCCTTTATAACCATCATCTAATACAAATAATATCCCCATCTCTGTATTTCCAATATTCCTTTGCTTACACAGAAACCCATCTGCTGTGACAGACAGGTGTTACATAATATTTGACATGTCGGGCTCTCAGGACTGACATTTATCTCCCATTTTAAAGATGGCGTCCGCTCTCCTAGCTTCTGGACATGCACCATGCCAAGCTCACCAAGAGAAAGAATGCACATGCATATCCATACACGGAGACGGCGCATTATTATATATGCAGGCTTCCATCCATACCACCATTGAAGGAGGTGCATGCGCACACTGGAATAGGTGCACGCGTAAACTCCCCACTGTACCACGAATGTAACAGCCCCAGTACATATCATGGCCCCCAAATGGAAGTTCTGTTATTGCTTCTGCTTCTTTCTTGAAACTTCTGCCATCATATTCTTGTTCCTTGTTCTATCCTGGTGGGTGTCTATTTACATCTCTAGAATATTTGCTTGTAGTTGTTTTTCGTTCTGGAGCCAAACTCCTGTAAATAGATGAGACCACAGCCTTTGGAGCTGTAGTCTGTAGTGAGCACAGTCAATTCTGGTTGTGAGAGGGGCACTCCTTAAACTCTTAGGGGTATATTTACTAAACTGCGGGTTTGAAAAAGTGGAGATGTTGCCTATAGCAACCAATCAGATTCTAGTTATCATTTTATTCTATAAAATGACAGCTAGAATCTGATTGGTTGCTATAGGCAACATCTCCAAATGTTTCAAATCCGCAGTTTACTAAATATACCCCTTAGTGATGTATTTTTCCATCATCCAAGAGATTTACTTGCTTTATTTGTAAACCTGATGTGTTGATTTACGGAAGTTGGATTACGATCACACTGACTATGTCCAGTTGAATATGCCCAAGAAAGAACACCTATGGCGGATGAAAAGATTCCTAGCAGGTACAACTCCATATTAGTAACTTTTTCTGAAGTTGGTATGCTAGGTGTAGAATTTTTAGAAGTCTTTGTTCTGACAGGGACACTATGGGCCTGAGTCATTAAAGCAAAAAAAAAAAAAAAAAGAGGTAATTTTGCACCTTCGCAAAACCATGTTGCATTGGAGGGGGATTGATTATGGATAAACCATGTTACAATGCAAGGAGTGCAAATTAGTTTATTAATTTGCACATAAGGAAAATACTGGCTGCTTTTTCATGTAGGATTCAAATACTTGATAGCTATATTTTTACCCTGATATTAAATGTTGATCTAGGACATGCTCTACCCCAATTAGAAATCTGTCCCCACATTTAATGTACCTGCCCCTCCAATTTGGCAAATTTTTATTTACACCCCTTTCTACGATTTAGCCTACCATTACCCGTTATAGGAGGCTGTGGGCTCCCAACTGATGTCATAGTTGGTGTCGGGCCGCCCCACTGGCACTGACTCCGGGCCGTTCCTGTGGTCCCTGGCGTCTACCCGCTGCACATACCTGTATTTGTCCGAGATGTTTGCCCTGGTGTGTGATCTCCCTTCGGGTACTCTCTACTGGCTTCCCGTGCGCTCCCCTGTGCTGCCATGGAAGGAGGCCTACTTCTGGCTCTGAAGCCCCGATGCCCAGTTCAGCCTATACCGCCGACACCCCACTTCCAGTGGGGGCGGGGCATAACAGCTGTTCAAAATATCACAGGACTCAATGAAAATCAACTGCCTGGCTTAACATCTGGCCTAACCCTGGTGGATTCCGCTCCTGCAGCTTTCGGGTTGTCCAGCTTACCACCTGTACGCTGGCTGTGCCAACTTCACAGGATCCCCCAACACAGCTCCTCGTACTGTTGGCAGCCCTCTGAGAATTCTGAGCGGTTAAGCATCTCCGGGACCTCCCCTCTACCTGTACTGGCTCATCAACATCTCTCTGCCGTGAGTACATTGTCACGGGCACTAGGAGTCTTTACCCAGGGATCACCAGGTGGTAGGCTTACCAGGGCAACGTAGATGGTAATAGAGTACTCTGGTAGCAGGGTGATCACGGAACAGGCAATGGTAGATGATGAGATGCTCAGGAAAGTCTATGACTAGCAGCACTGGCAATATGGAGGTATTAATACACGAGGAACTGTATGGACAAGGACACGTGAAGGTAGTCAGTGGTCTGCGATAGCAAGTTGTACCACTGCTATAGTGAGGAGGAATGTCCAACAGCAACGAGGGGGTGATGAGAGTCAGCGGTCTGCGGAGAGCAAGTTGTACCGCTGTCTGAGTGAAGGAATGGAATCCAAGTGGAGGTATCCGGGTAGTCAGTGGTCTGCGATAGCAAGTTGTACCACTGCTATGTGAGAGGATACTGGAACAGGTGATACAGGAAACAGGGATCAGTGGTCTGCCTTCAGCAAGTTGTACCACTGAATATATATGTGAGGAGGTGTACGGGGAGAGACTGCAACACAGGATGTACACGGGCACCTTAAACACGATCCACAATAATATGCACAATATATATAAATGACTGAACAGGTCTGCAAATATAGAAAGTCTCTTGAAGTAATCCAGCACAAGATAACACAGTCAATGATGGCAATAGACTCAGCGGATAGCAGACTCCAGAGGAGAACCAACACAGTCCAGCAAGGTATGCAATACACCAGCACAGTCAATGAGAAGTATGCATACCGTGGTTCAGAAGTAGGCAGTCAGATAGGAGTGCAGCGATACCTGAGCGGCAGGAGGCAGGCAGGATGAGAAGTCCCTGGATGGATGAGGAAGAGTCTAGTAGGTGCAGCGCACAGGTAAGTAGACCAACAGGGACACGAATCCACAGGAATCAGTAGAACGTGGAACTGGACTCGTGGAGGACCCAGGAGAATGGAGATGATCTAGCAGAGGAGTAGCTGATGAGATACGAATCCAATGCTGACAGGAGGGTAGAGACCAGCAGGACACCGGAAGGCGTGGAGAGCGGATCAGCAGCGGGTGGACGATAGCGCTGACAGCAGCAGCAGGGCTCTGCGGACACACGGAGGTAACCAGTAGCAACCAACAGGTACCAATAGCGATGGAACACGGGAGAGCAGAGTAGACCAGGAGCTGTTGATCACGAAGAGAAGCAGATGGTAATAATAGCAGCAGTCTCGAGGAAACACGGGAGAGATGAGATGAGGCTGAGGTGCACAGGAGCAGCGGATAGGAATCAGCTAACAGTCACGATGGTAAACACAGGCGAGTTGCAAGCTGGAGACTGTAGTGCACGGAGGCAGCGGATAGGAATCAGCTAACAGTCACGATGATGAACACAGACGAGTTACCAGCTGGAGACTGTAGTGCACGGAGGCAGCGGATAGGAATCAGCTCACCGACTTGATGATGAACAGGTGAGTGGATGTGGAGAGAAGGCTGTAGTGCACGGAGGCAGCGGGTAGGAATCAGCAAACAGTCACAATGGAATATGATAGCGTTGAAGTGGTATAGAAGGCTGTAGTGCACGGAGGCAGCGGATAGGAATCAGCTCACCGACTTGATGATGAACAGGTGAGTGGATGTGGAGAGAAGGCTGTAGTGCACGGAGGCAGCGGGTAGGAATCAGCAAACAGTCACAATGGAATATGATAGCGTTGAAGTGGTATAGAAGACTGTAGTGCACGGAGGCAGCGGATAGGAATCAGCAAACAGTCACGATGATACAGTTGATGGTAGAAGTGGTATGGAAACCACAGTAGTAGAAGTGGTTTGGAAACCACAGAGGTAGAAGTGGTTTGGAAACCACAGGAATCAGCAGCGCTGAATACATGAGGAAACATAGGAACACCTTCAGAGACTCATGGGGAATGAGACTCCAAGATCAGGCAACGTGGTGTTGACCACAGGTGCTTAATATAGGGAGTGTTGCCTGATCTGCCAATTGAGTTAAAGGGACATACACTGAAGTATAGGAAAGGGCTGCGCATGCGCAGACCCTCAGGATGGAGGACGTCCACGGTTCCTAAATGTCCGGGAAGAGGCACTCACGGTCCGGTGAGTGACATACATGCTGTGATCGCCCGGTCTGATTGCAGGTCACGCTAGTGCTGACTTGATTGTGGTCTGAATTTCTAACTGTGGCTCTGCTGCCATCTAATGGCCGATTAGTGGTACTACACCTTTTGATCACTGCCACTTCCACACAGTCTATATAATATTAGACAACTTCTTCTGCACTGCTTTTATTCCGGATTTCTACAAGGATGACTACGGTTCTGAATTAATGTGACCCACAACATGGACTAATCTGTGACGTCCCGCAGGGCCTGCGGGCCAGGGTCCTAACCTGGAATGACGTGACACTGTCTTCTCTTCTAACCTACACACAGAATCTTTCACAACTGTACATCCTGTTTGACCTATCTGTAGCCCCTGCACTGAGTAAACCATGCCGAAAGTGGGCAGGAAGGCAGGTGGTTCGGATCTTCCTCAGAGCCTCAAGAAATTTGCCTAAACAGAAACAAAGGCACAGAGCGCTTCATCTCCACTTCATGAAACTCATGATTCCGAGGACTCGGATTCTTCTCCACTGACCCGCAAAAATCTCTGTTCCGCAAAGTCAAGGAGATGAGATTAGTGCAGGCAGTCCAAACTGAAGTGCAAAAAGCGTTAGGCTCTCTCAAGGCTGAATTGCATGACCTCGGAAATAGGACAGATCACCTGGAAACTAAAATGGATGAAGTCATCTCCTTCCACCGGGAAAAAATGGCGGATCTTCACCGCCTCCAACAAGACATGCTTCACCTGCAGGATCAACAAGAAGACCAGGAAAACAGAGCTAGACGTAATAATCTACGCATGAGAGGCATCCCCGAGGAAGTTAACCAATCTCTCCTTGGCCAATACTTGAAAAGACTCTTTTATCATATAGCTCCTGCTACTCCAGAAGATCATCTCCTCCTAGACAGAGCGCACAGGGATGTCATCCTCAGATGTCATTATTACACTACTAAGGAGGCGATTCTGCAGGAATCTCGTAAGTCTGACGCGATCTTGTTTGACAACGTTTTCATGCAAATCTACCAGGACATTGCTCCGATCACCATCGTCAAGAGGCGTGAATTAAAACCAGTGACAATGATCCTCAGAGATAACAACATTCGATACCGCTGGGGATTTGTTTTGTCTTCTCCTCTGGCACCATAACAAGCTCCACTCAGTTTGGATAATGGTGGACTCTGTCCGTCTTCTTGAGACTTTGGGACTTTCTGCCCCGTCCCCCCCCCTACTCACCCTCCTGCCCAGGTCCTGGCTCCCTGGCCTCACCCTCCCCTGCCGACTACCAAGTGGACGACAGTGACAAGAGCCGCCAGGCCACCTCCCTCTGTTCCTCCGCCTTGATATGTAATTATTGTGTTTTTCTCACTAGAAATTATCTTGGTCAATGCCCCTTCTCTCTAGACGACGGACCGCTGGTTTTCACTCCCTCTGGGGCCTCTCCAGACTGGACAGACCACCGGGTCCTCCACACTCCAATCTTTCAAAAAATTTTTTGTCCCTATGGGACTCGTACTGACTCAAGCACAAACTATCCTCCCTTATTTCTTCTCTAACTCCCCTCTGGAGCAACCCACTTTCCCCCCCCCCCCCGGGGATCAGTTACAGCAATTTAAACACTGGATATCTGTGGAGATACGTGTGGTCTCGGACCTGGTGGTCAACGGAACTTGGGCTTCTTTGTCAGATCTTCATCACAAGTTTGAACCTTTCCACCCGCTTTTCTTTTTAGTATTTCTAGGTCCGACACTTCGCTATGTCCTTGCCCGCCTCTGACACTCTTAGGCCCCTCACTCTCTTTGAGCACATGTTTGCATTCCCCACTTACCAAAAGGGATGATTTCGAGGATTTATAATTGGCTAATAGAGATCACATTTGACGTTCCAGGGCGGCATGAACGGAAATGGGAGAGAGATCTGGGACCCCCCCCTGGATGAGTCTTGTTGGGAGGAGGTCAGAGAGGGGATTGCCAAGAGCTCAATATCCACACATATTAAAGAAACTGCATAGAAACTGTACTATAGGTGGTACTATACCCCAGATAGGTTATCTAGAAAGTTTCACACTCCCACTCAGAGCTGTTGGCGGGAATGTGGCCAGAGAGGCACGATGCTACATATATGGTGGACCTGCCCCCGTATAATCCCCACTTTGGAACATGGTCCTTGCACTTATTAACTCCCTATCTGAACAGGTCATTCAGGATCCCTGGTCGTTCCTTCTCTCTCTCCCTATCCCTGATGAGAGCGCCCCATCCAACAAGCTGGTTTCTCACATACTGGCTGCTGTCAAATCTATAATAGCTAAACATTGTATAGACCCTAATCCTCCCTCCGTGCAGGCTTTACGGAATTATGTCTGGCATATGGCAAGCATGGAGAGTATTACATGCTACCTTCATGACAAATCATACAACTTTGACAAGGTTTGGGTCCCGTGGTATCTACATGAAAGCCGTAGCTGCTTAACCCCCTTTGGCTTCCCTATCCTCTAACGGCACATTGATTCTGGGCTGCCTCTGGATCCTCCAGGCTGAGCGTCGTGCACCGTGGGTAACAGACCCGTATGTGTTTACATTTGTTTTTTAATTACACAGGTCATTAATCCTATATGTTGGTTATATCTTCCATTAGTAATAGATATGCTGATATACGTGCCTTTCCCTCTCCCCCCCCCCCCCCATCCCCCCTCCGCTAGTAATATTAAATTAAGAGGAGACATCTTGACTTCTTAAAAAACTTGGTATTTTTTCATGTTGTTTCCTCTTTTAGTAAATAAAAAGTTTAAAATAAAAACAACAAACAAACACTGTTGAATAATAAAAATAGATGGTTGAGTTTAGAGAAATATACAACGTTGAACATACTATACAATAAATTAAGAAGATACACAAAAACAACAAATGATAAAGGAGATAAATTCTGTGATTAAAGTACAAACTAATAAGACTCACAGCATGTGATACCTACTACACACCATGGAATACCAGATTGTAATGAGAATATAGTAATCACTGATAAACTACATATACATGTGGTAATTAAATCCAAATACATATCCCAGACTAGGATTAAATAAATAATGTCCCAACTATCATTAACAACAAGATCTAGATATCTGCAAATAAAACAAAAAGGGCTATATTTGAAAGAAGTTATAAGTGTTTGAATTGGATTATAATAAGGTTACAATGAAGGACTAACAAGGTTATAACATTATCAAGCATGCATACAATTAAGAAGTGCATTGATAAAGAATGTAGAGTGCTTATGCATAAATAAACACCACACATACAGCAGCAATTTTAATCACTCTTTACTCTTTTCATATACTGGCTTGTTTAATTTTACTGCACTGGACATTTTAAATAGGCACAACAATGAATTTTAAATTGTTTTTAAAAATATAATAAAGGTTAATGTAAGCTCGTATGAGCAGGGCCCCTCTCCCCTCCTGTTCTTCCGCTCCGTCTTTACAGTATTTGCCTGCCTGGAGTTTCTGAAGTTCTGGTACTTTGTGTTTATTGTTCTGTATTGTTTTACACTGTATAGTCTACTGTTTGTACCATGTACGGCGCTGCGGAAACCTTGTGGCGCCTAACAAATAAACGATAATAATAATAATAATTCTCAAAGTGAATCACGATGAAAAAAAGTCTCTTTTCTCTTTTCAGACATTAGAATTCAGAGAATCTCTGACTAACAACTCAATAATTACCATAGCCCAATTAACTTGGGAGTCAGTTGATATCAGAAAACTATTCCTCGTTTATTATTGTTGCTTCCTGGGGTGGCCTAATTATTGAGTTTGGCTTTTCAGGGAAGATTCATCATGGTCATTATTCAAGCATGTGTGGCAATTAATTAAATGGTCCATTTTATGGTCTCTAGCTACTGACCTCCCGCCAGAATTTGTTGTCCAGATCACAGAACTACAATGCAGCCTTGAAAACCACTTCTTACCTTGTAGTAAATATCCATCTGGAAATCTTATTCTCAGAACAGTATATTTGTATTTCTTTACTTCTCGTTGCTCCTCCCTTTCCCGCATTGCTTTAGTTCTCAGTATTGCCCCTCGCTCCAGTTTTTCTTTCCTATCATATAAACAGTGGAGAGAAAGTAGAGTATGAACAATAGAAAAAATACTACTCCCACATTTCAATGTTTTGTCCATTCATAATTCTTGCCCAAAAAAAAGTTAGACATACTTTATATGAGAAATACAACATGCTTCTTACAAAACCTCTAATAGGGTGGGTTCATAAGAGATCTGCAGACATTTTCATTTAAAATATGAGAAATAAAAACATAGTGCAAAAGGTTGCAGCACTTGTCAATGTACCATTGGAAACAGATGTATATAGACATACTGTATGCATAATGTGTATAGAATATGTAACATTGTTAATATGTTTCAATAAACAAATTCTACTCAAAAGCTAATAATGTGTTTTTTCATTAACAAGCAATTACTTAATAGACAATATTCACATAGCTTTTACTTAATATAGAGATCACTACTGATTCTTCTTGTAGTTTTATTGGGTTTTGCACACATTACAGGTCATCACACCAGTGACTTTTTTTGATGGTAAAAAGAGAGCAATACAAGCAAAATAAAAACTGAAGACCACTGGACATAATGTTTGTTGAAAAACAGACTCAATCGGTTTTTCAAGAAATATTATGTCCAGTGGTTCTTGCTGATTGATTTTATAAAGTAAATTATTTTTTATAAATTATAAACATAGAAACATTAAATAAAATAAACCCTTACTATAAATTATGTACTCAATAAACATTTAACTAAAAACTTACTCTTCTCAGAAAACCCTCTCGTTCGCCCATGTTTTTAGTCTACAAAGCTCAAGTAAATTATTACAATATGCCCTTCTATAGTGTTTATAATGTTACAATGCATGGCCAAGAATTTACTTTATTTTATTGCTGGAGGGCCCTTTAAAAGCAGCAATCCCACATAGAAGATTTTTGTTTTTAAAACAGCAAATTACGTTCTTTCAAAGCATGCATCTGACCATTTTTCTTAGCTATCCTCCTACAAATCATTATTTCATGTAAGAACTCTGATCCTAATTTGTGCCTGGCCTGCAGAACCTCTATGCTACCAGAGGTGCTGCTGTTTTGCCATTGAATATTTCCACTTTGTTGGAGTTTCCCTCCTTCCCTGATCATTACCTGCACCTATTCCACTGCCTTATGTACCCCCGCCCCAAACATTGATCCTTGCAGTTCATCAATTGTTTGCTGCTTCTGGTCCTTGTCAGTACTCCTGTTTTTGTGCCTGTTGTTCTCCTGATTATCTGACATTTGCCAGTTCCACCATTTTGCACCTTTGTTTGTGACCCAAAACCCTGGCTTTGTTTGATCCTGCTCCTGCTTACACCCTGGTATCATTGTGGATCTAGAAGAAAAAGATTCCATCGCACTAGTTTATCATCTAGAAATATAACCCCAATAAGTATGTTGTCATATTATTATATATTTATGTATCAACCTGGGGGTGCCACCTAAACTTTAAATGTTAACATTATAGAGA
This sequence comes from Mixophyes fleayi, assembly GCF_038048845.1. NCBI lineage: Eukaryota > Metazoa > Chordata > Amphibia > Anura > Limnodynastidae > Mixophyes > Mixophyes fleayi. The sequence continues at coordinate 197,398,138 of NC_134402.1, read as the reverse complement.
AAGAGAGAGAGAAAGTTATATTGTAGGTGCACAACTAATTTCTAGTGATCGCATTTTATTATAAGATATAACTTTTATTAGTAATGCGTTCCACTGACAGGAAGTTCGGCATTTGCGTTCCATTGCGCGAAAGTACAAGGCTGAAGAGAGTCAGTCTCTCTCTCCCCTCTATTGTTTTGATCTAACAACTCGGATACATCCTGGCAACCCTACTGCTCCTCCTCACAGTGATCCTCATTACCCGTAAGCATCGTAAAAAAGGTAAGTGTGGAATTAAATCTCCGATATATAGCAAACAGGATACACGCAGCCCCTTGTCCTACATGCGTTCTGAGTGCAGTTTCATTATACTGATCATTGGCAGCTTTGTATCACTTTACTTGAAGGAATGTTGAAGTTTTAATAATCTTTTAAAGCATTTACATTAATATAAAAGAAATAATAAGCTTCAATGATATGGCAAAATTCCCAAACATTTTAAATTATACTGGGTTTAAAGGCTCCAAGGAAATGGTTTGTTCTGCATTGTGTACTTCCTGTGGCAAGAAAAGGTTAATATGTGGAAATTTAAAGCAGACAATAACATTTAGTTTAATTTAATAAAGTCTGTATCTAGCAAAAGAGCCCCCCCTTTACAAATAGAAATGCATTTTGCTGCAAAATGTGCCAATATCAACTTTAGTGGGTTCATGCTAATACAAACCACATATTATAGCTGCATCGCAGGGTTTTGAGGGGCAAAGGAAGGCTACATGGCAGAGTGTGATGAAGAGAGCCATTACTATGACATAATATGAACTGGGGGCATTACTCTGGCATAATATGCATATAATATTAAATAACAGATTTTTGTCAGGTAAGATATTCTTTAATATTTTTTCTTTAACATTTTACAACTCTTTCTTATAATAATCTAGTTATTTTAATATTGTGTATCTCTTTTACTGTTCTTATTTGAGTATTAAGTGCATGAAATATTACAATATCTTTTGGTATATATTTTTGCATACTTTAAATGGTCATTAGGGCAGAGAACCAGTTGTTGATTTATCTGAATCCCTGAATTCCACCACGGGCCACACCCACTTGGCAGATGTCACTCCCACTTAGATGGGGGGGTGTGGGTGCCCTGTCTCGCCCAGGGCACTAAAATGTCTATCTACGGCACTGCCATGTAACCTTTTCCAGACGGATGAGCATCAACAAATCATTTTCAGAGGTCCTCAGAAATCTCCATAGATCGAGGCATGTCATGTATTCACAAAAGGTGTTGTCTTTAGTGGTGAGGACTAAGCTTTATGTTTTTTTAAAACATAAACCACCCAAACTTACACCTAATTGACACTATTCTTATAAAGGGTTTGACTGATGGTGGACGCATGAAAACTGACATAAGTCCTTGAAAGAGGGTCCAACAGATCCTTGGCAGAGGACCCCATAGTAATTTTCATGTCCTAGTATAATATATGCCTGACTCCAATTATCCCCTTAATTGAACTGATAACCCCAGAGGTTCATATATTTTTTTTCTACAAATAAATATAGTGTAAATAAGTACCATGACAGTCCCTAAAATAAGAAAACTCCAAATATAGTAAAATGGAATAGTGCCAAGTGCATGGTCAATAGTGCTTTCAATATCACTTGAACTAGGATGCGCCCACACCAATCTAACTGTACATCTGGCTGCCCATTATAAATGTGTTTTTAATATGTGTATTTTTGAAGTTTGAAGACATTGTAACCTCTAAATCGCTCTCAGTTTAAAATGTGCTGCCTACAGATGCAGCCACCACACCCAGTACCTGAAAAGGGGATTTTTACTCACCATAAAATCCGTTTCTCTGACTCCATTGGGGGACACTGCGAGACATTGGGTATAGTAGGTGGTCAGGAGTTCTTGTCACTTAAACTGTTAAATTCTGAGACTCCTCCCCTGCTATGCCCCTCCTCTCCAGAAAGATCCTCAGTTTTGACTAACCAAGAGTGAACTTAAGGAGGTAACATAACCTAAACAGGTCTTAAAAATAAAGAACCATAAACAAAATTTTCACACACAGAACTATATACAGAGAAAGGGAGGGTGCGCAGTGTCCCCCAATGGAGTCAGAGAAACGGATTTTACGGTGAGTAAAAATCCCCTTTTCTCTTTCCTGCCATTAAGGGACACTGCGAGACTTTGGGGATATACCAAAGCTTCCTCAAGGGTGGGAATGCTCTGGACCAGCTGCACGCATAATCCTGCGACCAAAGCTTGCATCAGCCGATGCAAAGCCCTGAAGTCTATAGAATTTAGTGAATGTGTGGACGGAAGACCAAGTCACCGCTCTACACAACTGTTCTGCCGACGCGCCATGCCTAGCCGCACAGGAGGCACCCACTGCCCTAGTAGAATGCGCCCTTATAGTCTGCGGAACGGCTAGAGAAGCTGAAACATAAGCCTCGCGAATCGTGGACGTGATCCACCGAGCAATAGACTGCTTAGAGGCAGGCCAGCCTCTTTTGTTGGCATCGTATAAAACGAAAAGATCCCTGGTCTTTCTAACCTGCGCTGTACGGTCTACATAAATTTGTAGAGCTCGCACCACATCCGAATACTGCGTAGACCCTTCTGAAGAGTCCCTTCTTGCCTTGAAAGCCGGGACAACTATTTCCTGATTCAGGTGGAATCTCGAAACCACCATGGGAACAAAAGATGGCTTGGTCCTAAGGACTGCCCTGTCTGAGTGAAAAATCAGAAAAGGAGGGTCACAGCGAAGAGCCCCAAGCTCAGACACCCTTCGTGCTGAAACTATGGCCAATAAAAATGCTGTCTTCCATGTAAGATACTGTAAGTCCACAGACTGTAAAGGCTCAAACGGATGTTTAGAAAGAGACCGTAGAACCAAGTTTAGGTCCCAGGGCTCGACAGGATGACAAAAAGGAGGTTGTATACGCAACACCCCCTGCAAAAAAGTCTTAATGTCTGGATATTCAGCAATCTTTTTCTGAAAATAGACAGAAAGAGCGGATATCTGCCCCCTGAGGGAACTAAGCCGCAAACCTTTCTGAACTCCGTCCTGAAGAAAATCCAGGACACGGGAAATCCTGAATTTTGAAGAATGAAACCCCCTGGACTCACACCACACAATATACGTCTTCCATACTCTATAATAAATGGAGGATGACGCGGGCTTTCTAGCCCTAATCATGGTGTTTATGACCTCTTGAGAGAACCCCTTAGCCTTGAGAATTAGGGTATCAATAGCCAGGCCGTTAAACTCAGCTGATCCAAACCTTGCTAAAGGAATGGGCCTTGAATTAGAAGATCTGCTTGCATGGGAAGCCGAAACGGAGGAGCTCCTGCTAATAACAGCAGATCGGAGAACCACGCTCTGCGTGGCCAGAATGGATCTATGAAAATCGCGGGAACTTTCTCCCTCTTCACCTTCTTCAGCGCCCGTGCAATCATTGGAATGGGCGGGAAGATGTACACCATCCAGTACTGCAAAGGGGCTGACATGGCATCTACTATGTCTGCCCCTCGGTCTCGTGCTCTTGCGCCGTAGCGCGGCACCTGATGGTTCAGTCTGGACGCCATCAGATCTATTTCCGGACGACCCCACCGCTCCACCAGCAGGGAGAATACCTGACTGTTTAGAGCCCACTCCCCAGGATGAAGGGTGTGTCTGCTGAGGAAGTCTGCTTCCTAATTCATCACCCTCGGAATGTGAATGGTTGAGATCCTGGGTACCTGACATTCTACCCATGCTAGTATGCATGTGGCCTCTCGCATAGCAGCTGCGCTGCGAGTGCCGCCCTGATGATTTATGTACGCCACTGTGGTGGTGTTGTCGGACTGGATCTGAAGAGATCCTGAGATCCTGACATTCTACCCATGCTAGTATGCGTGTGGCCTCTCGCATAGCAGCTGCGCTGCGAGTGCCGCCCTGATGATTTATGTACGCCACTGTGGTGGTGTTGTCGGACTGGATCTGAAGAGGTTTTCCTCTTAGAAATTTCTGTGCTTCTATCAGAGTGTTGTACACTGCTCTGAGCTCCAGAATGTTTATTGGAAGACAAGCTTCCTGAGGGGACCAGAGACCCTGAAGCATCAGGGTTCCTGTTAATGCCCCCCATCCCAACAGACTGGCGTCTGTTGTGACTAGAGTCCACGACCATACCTGTAAGGATTGGCCTTTCTCCAAGTTTGACCGAGACGTCCACCAGACCAGAGATAGCCTTGTGGCTGTGGACAGACAAACCATCTGTTTTTCCAAATTCGTCTGAGACCCTGACCACTTCCGCAGGATCTCTGCTTCAAGTGGACGGGAGTGAAATTGAGCAAACGAAACTGCCTCGAATACCGAGACCATCGTCCCCAGGAGCATCATGCAACAGAGAACCGAGACATTCCACTTCCTCAGCATGGCTCTGGTCTTTGTCTGTAAAGCTAAGACCTTCTCTGCTGGCAGATAGACTCTCAGAGACTGAGTATCGAAAAACAGTCCCAGGAAGCGCATCTGCTGAGCTGGTACTAGCGATGACTTGGGAAAATTCAACACCCAACCGTGACTTTGTAGAAACTGTGTAACAGTCTGAATATGTTGGGATAGCAGGACCGCAGATGGTGCCTTCAGCAGAAGGCCGTCTAGGTAGGGGACAATTGTTATGCCCTTCTGTCGCAATAGACCTGCCATGACCGCCATGATCTTGGTAAAGACTCTGGGAGCAGAAGCTAGGCCGAAGGGGAGAGCCCTGAATTGAAAGGGCGCCCTTCCTACTGCGAACCGAAGGAGACTTTGGTGTCCTTCCCAGATTGGGACATGTAGGTAGGCATCCTTGATGTCTATTGATGCCAAAAACTTCCCTTTTTCTATCCCTGCTATCACAGAGCAAAGGGATTCCATGCGAAACTTTTGAACCTTCACCCGCTTGTTTAGAGACCGAAGATTCAGTATGGGGCGGAAGGATGCGTCTGGTTTTGGCACCAGGAAGAGGTTTGAATAGAAACCTCGCCCCCTTTCTAGAGGAGGAACCTGAACTATTACTTGAGCAGCCAGGAGCGTTTGCATGGCCTCCTGAAGTGCTACACGTCTGCGGGGGCATGAGGGGGGAGGAGTGACGAAGAACCTGTGAGGGGGGAGTGGGCCAGATCTATGACATAGCCCCGGGACACAACTCCTCGAACTCAGAGATCCGTCGTGGATTTCCACCACTGATCCCTGAATTGAAGAAGTCGTGCCCCCACCTGATTCGCCCCCTGAAGACCTAAGTCACGCGGAGGGCTTGTCCGCTGGACGAGCAGAACCTCTCCTTGCCGTACCTGTACCTCCTCTGCCTCTAATGGCTGAAGATCTAGGTGCTGAGGAATGTCCTTGACTAAGGGCACCTCCCCCTCGGGAAAAACTCCGAAAGGAACAAAATCTACTATGACGGGGTCTGCTTGAAACCGTACGTAGAGCTGTACTCTTACCTCCCGTGGTCTCTTGAATAACCCTTTCGAGCTCTGCTCCGAACAGAGTAAGCCCATCAAAAGGTAAATTCTCTAAAGCTCTCTTAGAGTCTGCGACCACCGACCACGTTCGTAACCATAGGTTACGACGAGCTGCTTTAATCAGAGCCGAGGCCTTAGCATTCACCGAAACTGCATCCATGGCAGCGTTCGCCACATACTCCGAAGTTTCCAGTACATGCTCTGCTAGATCTAGTAGCTGTGTACGCGGAGTGTTATCTCTGAGGCCCCTAATCAAAGCCTCCATCCATAACTGCACGGCCTTGCTGGCCCATGCTACGGCCATATTAGGCCTAAACATACTTCCCACAGCGGTATAAGCTGAGCGAAGAGCCAGATCACACTTCTTATCAGTGTAATCTTTAAGGGTTATCCACTCTTGGACAAGGATAGCTGAAGATGAAGCTTACCGGGCTACCGGGGTGTCCACCTTACGTAACGTCTCCCATTTCACTGTATCCTCAGGAGGCAGCGGATAAAGGGACTTAAACTTTCCCGGCATCATAAACTGTTTATTTGGCTTGCGCCAAGCTTCAGAAATAATTTCTAACATTTCTGGAGAATGCGGGAAAATAGCTAACTGAGCCTTAGGTCTTTTAAACAGGGATATACCCTTAGGTGCCACGGGTTCCGGGTCAGCGAACCCTAAGGCATGTCTGATACCCAAAATAAGACTATCCACACTCGTGGAGCCAGAGTCAGCATCATAGATAGCCTCACCCTAAGGGTCAATATTTACCTCACCTTCCTCGGCTGAGGAGTGATCAGAAAACTGATCTATTTGCAGATCTGCCTCAGTAACGGCCCTCTTACCCCTCTGGGGAATAGATACTGGCCTGTCTTCCCCGTGAGTGGACCCTGCCTGTGATGTGGGAGTATTCTCGACAGACTGGCTGCCTGCAAGTGTAAGTGTGGTAGTGTTGTCACGTACCTCTATTGCCCGCAGCATCACGGCCGTCATTTTCTCCATAGCCGAAGAAAAGGACCGCATCCAGGGTGGTTCCACCATTGCAGAGGATCCCTCCTGGGCTGAATTGTCACGCCTCTGAGCGTCCGCAGTACAAGCTGCGCAAAGGGCGTCTCGGTCTGTGTGGGCAACAGCAAGTTTATCGTTACATTTTGAACAGGCAAAATATTATTATTACTATTATCATTTATTTGTTGGGCGCCACAGGGTTTTCGCAGCGCCTTACATAATACGAACAGTAGACCATACAGGGTAAACATCACAGAACAATAAACACTAAGTACCAATGCTTCGGAAACTCCGGGCAAAATACACTGCAGTAGGCACAGAAGCACCCTTGCCTTTTGCTGTCCCCTTCTCCGCCATTGTTCTGCTTCTTAAAATAATTCTTAAAAGAAATGCAGACAACTTAAAGCGACAAAACAGAAGAGATCTGTGCTAGGTAGTCTCTGACAGAGCACCACTCCCAATAAAAGCAAGTTCAAAATAGTACTGTCTGTGAAAATCTCTTAACTGAAATGACTCACAAGAACATACAATCCCTCAATATACAATCTCCCCCAATCCTCACTTATGACACAGTGTAGCGATTAGGGCCTGTAGATTCTATCCGGGAGAAGAGAGGCAGAACAAGGCTTGGTGTAACTGCAGAGCTGCACGCTGTAATGGCGGCCAGTCTCCTATGCCCGCGCAGGAAAGAAGCGCTTTCACTCCTACCCTTCCTGCTGTGTCACTCTCTGCCTCCCGAGTACTCACTGGCGCCATCCTCCAATGGCCGTCAGGAGTGAAAAACCGCGGCCAAATCAAGAGTGCCCAGCGCTTTTGACAGTCTGTGCCTAGCGCTTCTATCGGGGTGTGCCCAGCGGTACCGTCCGGCAGAGCAGCCGCTCACCTCAGCGAGTGTTAGCGCTGCTTCTGCCCTGTATTGTGCTCTCCCTATGCTCGTTGTCTAGGGGAGCAGAGCTGCCGGCCAGAGGACTCCTGTCGGGGAAGGAGAGGCTTACTCACCACTGGAGCTGCTGCTTTGGTGTCCCTCACCGAATTTAGTCCCCAGTCTGCACCAACACTAACATTTCCTATTAAAGTGGCCCCTATTGATAACTGCCGGCAGAGGTGCTGGTAACATGAGCGCTAGGCTTCACCTACCTGCGCTGGGATCCAGAGTGTGTAGAGCTAAGTCCTGCTCACTCTGCTGGGCTACTAGGATCCCGCGCTGCACCTATAAGGATTAAAAATAAAAACATGAGAACTATAACTAAACTGAGTATAGGCAGGAGCCTATACTCCAGTGATCGAACTCTAGGTCACTTACAAAAAAGTGAGGATCTCTCTGGAGAGGAGGGGCATAGCAGGGGAGGAGTCTCAGAATTTAACAGTTTAAGTGACAAGAACTCCTGACCACCTTACTATACCCAATGTCTCGCAGTGTCCCCCAATGGAAGGAAAGAGAAAGAAATGTATTTTGTTCTGCAACATGTTTAAAAACTGTTCTTGGATTTAAAACACACAAAAAAAAATATCAACACAAATACATCTCGAGAGCCCTGTGTTTGAATTATGCTACATCTGCCATTTTTGGAAGGAAATTAAAAAGTACAATAACTGATTTGTTATCAGCATGAACCATTCAAGACCAAACAGATCAAATACTTAGGTAACACTATAATGGCAGAGCCACACTTCAAGCAGCCTATGCATCTTTCCAATTTGGAATGAAATTCAAAGTACAATAATCTGATTAATCAGCAGGAATTGAGCAAAACCAGCATGAGTTAACAGGCCCAACATTTAGGTTTAGCTGTATTAGCAGAAAGGATTCAAACCTCAAGCAGCCTATGTACTATTATCACACACCTAATGTCATTAACTGCTACTAAGCAGATATAAACATACTGCATAGCAGGTAAACATAGATGAAGACCAACTGTGCTCTAAATAAAGTTTAGAGCATTCATTTTAAAGCATGAACTGTTTTTTCTTTCCTTTTTTAAGCTTTAATTCAAACATATATAGGGCAGAGTTAGACTAATAAAATACTTTGAAAAATGTGCAAAAATTCTACAAACAGAAAATTTATAAAATCGCCATAATCCATCATGTTTTGATCCATGGACATGGAGAAGAAATGGCTTACATCATCAAAACAGGAAAGGCCCCATACACAATACAATCAACAAAGAATGTTTCAGATATCTCCCACTTCATATGCTTTCTGTGGCAGACACAAGCAATAAGACACCTGCTTTAATAATAAAGATCTGATGGGAAATCTAACTACCAAAGTTATTCCCATATAGTAAAAATCTTGTCATTTTCATATAGTACAGGACACTGGATTTAACCTGTATTGCATCAATATACCACAAAATGTACCTTTGCATGTAAAGCACAAAAACAAAATGTTACACATTTGTTGATTTCAAAAAAGAAACTAAATAATTTAACAGAATAAATAAATGTCCAAATCTCCCTTAAACCAACCCTTAAGTAACCCTCAGATATCCACATTTGTTGGTTTGACTTTTTGAAGTGACTAGCCCATATCTCACTGGCTTTATGTACTTCAGCACAAGTCAAATAAGCAGGAATTTTGTTTTGTGTCAAAAATTAACTCACCTTTTTTTTTTTAATTTAAAAGGGACACCAACTTTTTTTATTTGTACTTATCTTTGTGGAATTGGTGTTCAAATACTGTCTGGATTATTTACATTGAGCAGGAGCAAGTCAGTCAAATCTAAAGTCAGCTGGATCTTTTAAGGAGTCAGTGACGTACACGCCTTGAAAACAATAAACACAACTCTCAAAAGTTTGGGGCCAGCAGTAGTTTCTTTTTTTTAGGCGCATTAGTTACTTGGCTCTTGGGAATTGTCTAATCCGGTTTACTTAAATACTTTTAAGAGCCAGAGAGTGTGTGCATTCATATTCAGTGGTCAGCTAAACAACAGAATTCAGGGCAGCCAGAAGTCAAACAGGTTTTTAAATTCAGGCAAGGACCATACAATAAACGTAGACTACAAGCAGGGGAGGGCTGGCAAATTTTAGCCTGAGGGGCAAGACTCGACTCGGCAGCCTATTTTCAATGAAAGAAAATGTAGGTGGCCCAGTGACCCAGCCCAAGGTAGTCCACTATGGGACTGGCCCGGGGAGCAGATGCCCTCCTGCCCTCCAGCCCAGCCTGCCCTTGGATAACAGTAATTTTAACAGTCACTGAACGAATGAATGAACGAACCATTGTTATAAAGGTATTGATCGCCAAGAAGGCTCGGAGCGGTCATGTAACCGCACTGGCCCACTAACTTGTGCCTCAGAGAACAAGCAGCTGACAGAAAACATTAAGTCCCGGTTGGGGTGACAGAGAGATGCGCATTTCCCTGGATTTAATGTTAACATTAAGAAGACTTTAAGTGCTGTAAAGTGCGGCACATGTTGTGAGAGTGATCAGCATTTCAAGCAATGCAGACAGATGGGCTACAGCTCCTTTAAGTACATTAAGATACAAAATAGCAATTGAAATATACATATGTTGAGAAATCAAAAATAATGTTAGTGAATAAGAACTGTGTCAACAGTGCTTTCAAAATTGTAGGTTAATATGGTACTCACACTCAGAAAGTATACCAAATACGAAGACATTTTTAAACACCCATATGTATTACATCTAAGAGACTTTTGTTAAAATGGCAAAAAAAACACACAAAAAAGTAAATTAAATGTAAACTAAGAAATAACTAACCCATAGATGGCACTCAATATACCTAGACTCCAGCAGCTGTTTCATATGGCTGCAATCCTCCAACAAAAAACCCCCAAAAGAAACAGCGCTCATAGGTCTAGTATACAAAGACTGGCAATAAGCCTCACAAAACAAAATAAAAAACGTATCTGTGAATCATTGTGCTCTTTGGTTATATATTTGGTTACATATTTATATGCATTTTTTATACATGTTTTTAATGTGCATAATAAAATTGTTGATATTGCTGGTTATGATTCACTGACACTGTATTCTATTTATTTTTTATTTTGTTGTGGGAGGCTTTTTGACAATCATTAAATACTATACTTATTAGTGTGGTTTCTTTTGATTTTGTTTGTTGTTAAAGGGAGTACTAAATCCAAAGCATACAAGGTATGAAATATAAAGGTGTGTGGGTATGAAGGAAGGAAAAGATAAAATTTTAGAGAACAAAATAGAGTGCCTACATTACATCATATTGTACATTTAAAACCAAATTAATTAAATGCTGGTTATGTTATCTACAGAAGACAGTTACCTTAGTTGTTGCTCTCGTTTTATCTCCTCTGCTGTCAAATTGTAGAAGTCATCGGGTAAGTCAAATTTTGCAGCTTGAACTGAAGGTGCAAAGACCCGCGATTGCCTGTCAAGAGTGGCCCTTATAGGTTCTCCACTTAACAAACAATCCTGATAGCGTTGCAAGTCATCCAAACTCTTAAGTGCTTCACTGCCCAATACATAGAATTCATCTTGCACTTCTAATAAGGTTAAGTGGAAAATATATTGAGGGTTAGATAAGAGATAAGTGCAACATTGTGACTAATATAACCAAACAAACACTAACGAACACTATATATATATATATATATATATATATATATATATATATATATATATATATATATATATATCTCAGGGAGAAGCTGTCAAATGTTACATAGTTATTTAGTATCGATAAAGTAACCTATTAGACCACATAATGACAAATCGATAAATATTGAAAACATAATTTTTTGGTTGTACATAATTGTTTGACTGCTGGAAAGAAATCTCGCCATAACACAACACGACAACGCTGCAAATCTTATATTCTAAATAGCATTTTTGGTCTATTTACCAAATCAGTGACAGTCAATTCCCCAGCTCTGAAAATTACGACACAGATTACAGAGACATTAAAATAGCGGACTGCATAACAGCGACACGGATAAAATATCTTACTTACAGCAATAAGAAAAATACAAACTTTAATAGGAAAAAAAAATAGAAAAATACATCACATCTTATTGCTGGTACTGGTCTGTTTGTTGAACAACTATGAATTTCATTTTTTGTATTATGGGCTATGCACAGCTTTTTAATTTTTTATTATTTATTGTGAATTGAGTGCATCCTCATGTATATTTTTGTAATATATACACACACACACACACACATATATATATATACATAATATACATACATACACTTTATATATATATATATATATTATTATTATTATTATCATTTATTTGTTGGGCGCCACAAGGTATCCGCAGCGCCGCACACAGTACTAACAGTAGACTATACAGGGTGAAACCATACAGAACAATGAACAAAAAGTACCAATACTTCAGAAACTCCGGCTAGTCATATGCAGTAAAGACGGAGCGGAAGAACAGGCATGGAGACAGGAGGGGAGGGGGCCCTACTCATACGAGCTTACATCCTAAGGGAGGGTAAACAGACCAGGCACAAGAGGAGCCAGTTGAGGCAAGAGGAGAGAAGGGAGGATGAGCTAAAGGGAGGAGATGGGGGTTAAGTAGATGGTTGGTAGGCTTTGAGGAAGAGGTGAGTTTTGAGTGCACGTTTGAAGGAGCACAGAGAAGGAGAGAGATGGATGGAACGAGGGAGGTCGTTGCAGAGAAGGGGGGCTGCACGTTGGTCCACGGTGTCAAAGGCTGCAGAGAGGTCAAGGAGGATGAGTACGGAGAAGTGACCCTTGGATTTGGCTCATAGGAGATCATTAGTAACCTTGGCCAGGGCAGTTTCGGTAGAATGGAGGGGGCGGTAGCCAGATTGGAGAGGGTCAAGGAGGGAATTGTCCACGAGGTGCCTGGTTAGGCGACTGCAGACAATCCGCTCAAGTAATTTGGAGGCATAGGGGAGAAGAGAGATAGGGCGATAATTAGCAAGAGTGGTGGGGTCAAGATTGGTTTTTTTGAGGATAGGAGAGATAAGAGCGTGTTTAAAAGAGGAGGGTACTACACCAGAGGAGAGTGATAGGTTGAAAAGGTGTGCTAGGTAAGAGCAGGCCGTTGGAAAGAGAGAGCGAAGGAGGTGGGAGGGGATGGGATCGAGAGGGCAAGTAGAGGGTGGAGAGGAAAGAATAAGGGAGCGAACTTCTTCACCGGTTGTAGGGCTAAAGGAGCACCAGAGTTGGTTGATTGGGGGAGGTGAAGCGATGAGGGTGGCGGGAGAAGGGGAGGAGGAGATGTTCAGTCTGATGGCTTCAATTTTGGAAGAGAAGAAAGTGGCGAAGTCAGAAGCGGAGAGGGAAGGCGGGACAGGGGGGGGGGGAGAGGAGAGAGCTGAAGGTGGCAAAGAGGTGGCAGGGATTGGAGGACTGAGAAGAAATGAGGGACTTAAAGAAGGATTGTTTAGCGAGGGAGAGGGCAGAGGAGAAAGAAGACAGTATGAATTTAAAGTGGAGGAAGTCAGCCAGGGAGCGAGATTTCCTCCAGAGGCGTTCAGCAGTGCGAGAGCATCTTTGGAGGAAGCGGGTGAGTTTTGAGTGCCAGGGTTGGGGAATAATGCGGCGTCGGCGGATAGAAGAGGCCGGGGCAACAGCGTCCAGGGCAGCGGTGAGGGAGTGATTGTAGAGAGAGGAGGCCTGGTCGGGACATTCCAGGGAGGGAAGGGGTGAAAGGAGAGTTTCGAGAGAGGAGGAGAAGGAGGTGGGGTCAATAGCATCCAGGTTATGTCTAGTGAGGGTGGCTTTGGGCGAGGCAGTAGCAGGGGAGGAGGACAGAGTGAAGGAGAGGAGGTGGTGGTCAGATAGTGGGAAGGGAGAGTTGGAGAAGTCAGAGAGATCACATAGATGAGAGAAGACAAGGTCAAGGGAGTGACCAAGACAGTGGGTGGGGGAAGAGGTCCACTGAGTAAGGCCTAGGGAGGAGGAAAGGGCAAGAAGTTTAATGGTGGCGGGGTCAGAACAGTTGTCAATAGGGATATTAAAGTCGCCAAGTATGATGGAGGGAAGGTCAGAGGAAAGGTAGTGGGGGAGCCAGGCAGCGAAGTTGTCAAGGAAAAGTGAGGAGGGGCCTGGGGGACGATAGATGACGGAGGCACGCAGGTGGATGGGGGAGAAGAGACGGATGGAGTGTACTTCAAAGGAGGAGAAGGAGAGGGAAGGTAAAGAGGGAATGACACGAAAAGTGGTTAGGGGATAGGAGGAGGCCCACTCCGCCTCCTGGACACTTGTCTGGTCTGGTGGAGTGGGTGAAGGAGAGGCCCCCGTAGGAGAGAGCGGCGGGTGAAACGGTATCAGAAGAAGTAAGCCAGGTTTCAGTGATGGCAAGAAGATTAAGAGAATTGGAGATGAAGAGGTCATTGATGGAGGAAAGTTTGTTGCAGATGGACCTGGAGTTCCAGAGGGCACAAGAGAAAGGGAGGGAGGGAAGAGGGGAGATGCGGATGAGATTATCAGGGTTGATGGAGCGAGGGGGAGGGTGAGGGGTGGGGCAGTGAGAGTTGGGCGATAGAAAGGGGCTAGGGGAGAGGATGGGTATAGGAAAGGAGCGGGGCGGCATGGTGAGAGACAGGGGGGACTGGGAATGAGAGAAGGGGCAAGAAGAGGGTAAGGGCAATTAGCGCAGAGGTGAAGGCAGCAATGGGGGCCAGAAGTGGGTCAGAGTGGTCTAGTTAGATATGGGCTGACAAAGCAGAGTAAGACAAGAAAAAAGGAAGGACTGCAGAGAACAATGAAGTGGAGCAGGAACAAAAAGGCAGTGGCAAACACAATTTAAAATGCCGTAAAAATAAAATAAAATGGAGATAAATTAATTAAAGTGCAAATACAATTACGGTAAAATACACTAAAGATCTCCCTCTCACTAAAGATAAAATAAAATGGAGATAAATTAATTAAAGTGCAAATACAATTAAGGTAAAATACACTAAAGATCTCCCTCTCACTAAAGATAAAATAAAATGGAGATAAATTAATTAAAGTGCAAATACAATTAAGGTAGAATACACTACAATAAGATGAAATTAAATTGAAGTAAAATAAGTTAAAAGAACTTAAGGTAAATTTTAAAATGAAAAATAAGGTAAAATACACTACAATAAACTACATAGACTATTCTACCATACGCTCGGGCCTTGCTCAATGGTTATTGACATTCCCGCACTTAACTAATGAAATTTTGCTTAAAAACTTAAACATCTCGATCAGATTACTCCCAGCCTCTACATATGTAGAAATGTTCCTCAACATATTTCACAGGGGATATATATCTCCACATCGCAGATGGCTATGGGTCTGTCAGATAATGATAGGTGTCCTAAATGTGGGATGGGAGGGGCAGACTTGTTTCATTGTTTCTGGGGATGTCCGGTTATTAGAGGGTTCTGGATACGCGTGTGGAGGTTCGCTACTGCTGATCTGGTAAATTATCTCCCTTTCACACCAGACTGGGCTATATTGGGCATTCTCCCACCAAATACCCGCACATCCAGAGGTGGCAGATGTCTGCTGCTGATTATTTCGGCAGTGGCAAGAAAATGCATCCTCCACATGTGGATCCAGAGCACATCCCCCACACTGGACCTCTTTAAAGTAAAAATGTTCTTTGCCATGAAAATGGACTGGTTGGAAGCCTCCCTCCAAAAAACAAAATACACAAGGAGATTTTTTGACACTTGGGAGAGCTTTGTTGGCACTTTTTCAGTCCCGCTGAGAGAACAAATACAAAAATGTTTTCAACACACCCTTTGGTACGAAACTAGAATATTCATGCAAGACCCTCCTATCTTTCTGGACTAGGAGAGTGCTTGTGTTGCCCCGGTTTCTCCAGGCTTTTGTATCTTATGTGTGATATCATATTTATAGTTCACTTCAGTAACTCACAGATGACGACTTTCCTCATACTATGTGTCATGGTTCATGATTATTAAGTATAAACATATCTTTGTTCTAATTTATTTACTGATGTGTACATGTTTGACATTCTTCAATAAAGAAATATAAAAAAAAAAAAATACACTGCAATAATATAAAATTAAATTGAAGAAAAATAAGTTAAAAGATCTAAGGTAAATTTTAAAATGAAAAACACATGGTAGTAAATGTAATGTATGGCCGCAGAGAGCCTATACCAGGAGGAACAGGAGAGTCCAGGGAGTCCAGAGATCAGGGTAGTCCACAGGTAGTCGTGGGAGCAGACCGGAGGGACCAGTCACGGGAACAGTCCCAGGAACAGGTTCAGATCAGGAACAAGTGAGGCAGGAGTTCCTGAGGGTCGCAGGGCAGGGGATGCCCAGGGTCCAGGTGGGAGTCGGCAGCAGATATCCAGGGAAGTAGACCAGGTGGCGGGAGTCTGGGCTGCGGGAGACCAGAAGCAGGAGATCAGGCGGCTGGAGACCAGGTAGCAGATGTCTCGAGGAGAAGGCAGGCAGGAGACAGGCAGCGGGGGACACCAGGAGACCGTCCCGAGGAGATGGCAGGCGGGAGACAGGCAGCCGGCGTCCCGAGGAGATGGCAGGCGGGAGACCAGGCAGCAGAGGTCACCAGGAGACCGTCCCGAGGAGATGAGGTCGTGAGGAAATGTCAGGCAGAAGGAGCCCTCCGGGAGTGGTTAGAGCCAGGCCAAGAGATGCTGGAGACCGAGGAGCAGATGAAGGACAGCTAGGCTGAAGCCGGGGGGCTCGAGTAGAAGATAATTACCGGAGAGATCGCCGGAGGGAGTTCAGCTGGATGCGAGGCTACGTGAATCTTTAACTAGCTTCCCCTTGACCAGTGATCATACACAGCCACCACATATATATATATATATATATATATATATATATATATATATATATATATATATAAAATTTATTTCAAGGTGGGGATGTAAATGGTGTTATGCCACTTTTCCTATTGCCTTCATTGTAAAGCTATCTGTTTCCGTTCCTATTTAATCTTTTTACACTTCCCTTTTGCAGCTACTATGTCTCTCCCCCCCTTCTCACATATATCCACATTTATTCAATTACAATGATCAGACTCAGAGAAAATAAGGCATGATTTTGTAGTGTATTTTATAATTTTATTACAATGCTATTTTTTTTTTCTAAGCCTGTACTGATCTATTCATGGTAAATGATAAAATATGGACAAAAGTGTTCAGACGCTTGACCATTATACCAAAAGGGACTGTAATAACATGTTATTCAATTGCATATACTTTAATATGGAGTTTGCAGCGAAAACAGCTTCCACTCTTCTTGGAAGGCTTTCCACAAAATGTTGGACTGTTAATGTGGGAATTTGTGCCCATTCATTCTGTAGAGCATTTATGAAGTCAGGCACTGATGTTGGACGAGAAGGGCTGGCTCGCAATCTTCTTTCTAGTTCATCCCAAAGCTGTTCGATGGGGATGAGGTCAGGGCTCTGTGCAGGCAAGTCAAGTTGTTCCACATCAAAGTATTTGTGGTCCTTGCTTTGTGCACTGCGGCACAATCATGTTAGAATAGAAAAGGGCTTTCCTCAAACTGTTGCCACAAAGTTCGAAGCATAGCATTATCCAAAATGACTTGGTATGCTGCAGCATGCCCTTCACTGAAGATAAGGGGCCTAGCCCAAAACCTGAAAAACAGCCTTATACCTTTATTCCTCCTCCACCAAACTTCACAGTTGGCATAATGCAGTCAGACAGGTAATGTTCTCCCGGCATCCATCAAACCCAGACTTGCCCTTCTGACTGCCAAACAGAGAAGCATGAATCGTCACTCCACAGAACACGTTTCCACTGATCCACAGTCCAGTGTCGGTGTGCTTTACATCACTCCATCCGACGCTTGGCATTGGTTTGATTCCATTAAGCTCTCACCGCACAGTTTTTGTGCTTACATTAATGCCAGTGGAAGTGTGGAACTCTTCAGCTATGGAATCAGCAGAACTTTGGCTACTTTTACGCACCATGCGCTTTAGCAGTTGTTGACCCAGCTCTGTGATTTTACGTGGTCTTCCGCTTCATGGCTGAGTCGCTGTTGTTCCTAAACGCTTTCACTTTCCAATAATATCACTTACAGTTGACTGTGGAATACCCAGCAGGGATGAAATTTCACAAACTGTCTTATTGCAAAAGTGGCATCCTATCACAGTACAACGCTTGAAGTCACTGAACTCTTCAAACGACTAATTTTGTATCACGAATATTTGCAAATGAAGACTGCATGGCTAGGTGCTTGATTTTATACACCTTTGGCAACGGGTCTGATTGACATACCTCAATTCAATAATTAACAGGTGTCGGCAAATACTTTTTGTCTATATAATGTATAATATATATTTATCATAGTTAGTGGTCAAATCCCATTTTACGCATTCTGAAACCCAACGGAAGTGTACGCTTCTGCAATGACTACCGTGATCTAAATAATGTGTAAGTTTGATGCCTTCCAAATGCCTTGTGTGGAAGAGCTCACTGATAGGCTGAAAACTGCACTGTAACTTATCACTTTCGATTTAACAAAAAGGTATTGGCAAGTGCCATGAAAAGACGCCTTGTCTTTCAATGGCACTTGTCAATAAAAAAATTTTTAAATCTAAAGAAAAGAAAGCATTTTCTGCACCGGAGGGGCTGTTCCAATATGAGAGGTTACCACTTGGGTGGAATGGTGCACCCGCCACCTTTCAGAGAATGATGGATAAAAATCTAAGGCCCCATAAACAATATGATACTGCTTACCTTGATTATGTAGTCATCCAAAGTCCTGATTTGTCGTGCAGACAGATGCGTCAAATGTAGGAATATGTGCGGATGGTAAAGATGGTAAGGAACATGCTCTTAATTATGTAAGCAAGAAGTTGAATGGGCACGAGGGAAATTATGCCACAATTGAAAAGGAAGCCCTGGAAACACTAAGGTGTTACTTTTTGGGCCGAAAATTTAGGTTATTCCCAGATCATGCTTCATTGAAACGGATGGCTGAGAATAAAGAAACTAATGGAAGAATAACCAGGTGGTTCTTGGCTCTGCAAAATTTTAAAATTCTTGGCATAGGCCAGGAAGCCAAACAACCAATGCAGATGCATTGTCCAGAGTTCATTATTTGGGGTCTACAGATGTATCGCCCCACAGGTCGAAACAAGAAGGGGGGATATGCGATTGAAGCACCGGTAAATTTGTTAAAGGCAGATAGAAACCGATCAGCCACAACATTAAAACCACCTGCCTAATATTATGCAGGTCTCCAGCGTGCCGCCAAAACAGATCGGACCCATCGAGGAATGGACTCCACAAGACCTCTGAAGGTGTCCTGAGGTATCTGACACTCGGGGGGTGATTGTATCAATGTTATTCACATCACTTGTCAGTGGTTTTAATGTTGTGGCTGATCGATGTGTATATAGTCGTGGCTAACAATATTAGCACCAGTGCTATTGATTCTAATATTCCATAATTTCTTCCATAGAAAAGCAGAAAACTATAGCGTAATCCACAAAGAAATCCTTAAATGGGACGGACACAATTAATGGCACCTTTTAGAAGTAGTTAGAAATAATTAGATTATTAGCAGCTTTGGAATTGAACTCATCGGTGGTGAATAGCAGATGCTTTCAATATAAAAATCACTCACTAAACGAGCTTGAATAGAGAAAAGTACTCATTCTCCTGTTTTGTATTACTGTGTGTAGTGCAATGAGCATAGAGAAAAGAAAGAAAGCCAGAGAATTGTAGAACTGAGAACTGAGTAGGTCAGACAGAGGACTGTCCATGCTTAGCTATAATCTTCTCAATCTCAAGGCTACAAAAAATCCAGATACCTTGATATTCCCGTTTCCAAGAAAAACACTTGATCAATGTTTGCTGCTCAGGATTGTTTAAATAGGAAAAAGCACCTTGATTAACTACAAAATGGATTCAAGCTGACTTCCAGAAAAGGTACAACAGTTTCAACTCTCATCATTTGTCGCAAATTCAATGAAAGTAGGTTACACGTTAGGAGGCCCAGGAGGGCCCCACTGCCGTGAGAGAAATAAAGCACAAATGGAATTTGCCAAAACACATGTAAACAAGCCAAATTCCTTCCTGGAGAATGTCACGTAGACGAATGAGACCTTTTTGGTAAAGCACATCATGTCTGTTACAAGCTGCGAAGTTACTTAATATGGCTCGCTCTGTTCTTCTGTCCCAGCTGGTTGCTAGGCAATCATGAATCTGCTTTGTTGCAGTTTATTTACTGACGATTACCTGTTGCCTGCAGCTGAATGTTCTCTCACTGCCGCCCGTCTCAACCTTTGGCTTTGTTTCAGGACCTCCTCGCTCCCTGCCCACCCTGACCTTTTGGCTTATCTCTACTTATTCCTGCTCACTGTGTACCGCAAACACTTGCATCCTCTCTGGTCATTCCTTTGTATAATGCTTGGAGTAATACTATTCAGTCTGCCAGTGGTGGTGCCTTGAATGCGTCATCACAGTATGTGGTCTGGATGGTAATCCCCTAGTTTGGGGTAGAATTTTGAGCAGGACTCCACCTATACATTTATCCATTGGACATCTGCACTCCGAACAGTTGTCTCTGTTTTTGATTCATTGTCCCACAGTCACTCTCATCCTAGGTCATCTGTAGTTATATCCTCATAATTCTCTTACTGATTGGACTAGTGGAAAAATGATTTGTTTGGTGGTCAACTTGTGCAGTCTCTTGTCTGTCATTACCTGTTTGGGTGATTCATCCTGCTCCACAAGGTCTTCCTCAACCCTATCATGACTTTGAAGTATTTTCTAATTTCACAATTTACGACTGTACTATTGAATTATTTCATGGAGACAGGTTACCTAAAGGAAACTTTTTGCCTTATCTTCTCCCAAAAATAAAATCATTGAAGAACATATCCAAGAAAATCTTCATACAGGCTTTATAAGTCCATCCAAGCCAGGTTTCTTTTTTGTTACTAAAAAATATGGGAGTCTTCTACCCTGTACAGATTCCAAGTGGATGAACAAAATTACCATTGAAAATACAAATCTGTATACAAATATAAATTTGACCAGGTTAAGGGAACTACAATATTCTCTAAGGTAGACCTCAGTAGATCATTAACTTAAAAGATGGAGAGGAGTGAAAACCACATTTAATAGACAATCTGTTAGGAACCCCTCCAGCCAGTACATCAACACCTGGAGTCTGCTCTGAAGTCTGGTGTTCACTGGTGGTGGGGACAGACTTGGCCGCAGACAACAGAGGGTCGTGAGTTGTGCACTGACTGGGGAGAACCCAGCGATAGAGTATAGGAGTAACCAGCAGAGTGAAGTCCAAGCAAGGGTCGAGGGACGGCAGCAAACAGAGTATCTAGTAGACTAGCCGAGGTCAGAGGTCACAGGCGAAATGACAGCGTCAGAATCCAGGCAATAAATCAAGGGGCACAGGCAGACAAGCATAGTCAAATATTCAAGCAAGGGTCGGCAACGGTAAACAGGATCAAAGATAATAAGGTACAGAGAGGGAGCAGGTTACAGCACTGCAGCAGGAACTATAACCGGCAGTGAGGCCCAGTCCTCACTGCCTTAAATACTATGATGGGCGAATCAGAAAGGAGGAGGACAGGGCTGATAATCAGCCTCAGGAGGCTGCTGATTAATTACTAGCTGGGAACTAGCATAGGTCATATTACAACCAGGAACATGTACGAATGACAATATAATCATGCGAGAGCTCCCCCTGGAGTTGGAGGATGTCCCTACAACCTCTACAAATATAACAGTGCATTGAAACTAATGCACGTGCTCGGCTGCTACCTCACGCCAGGATGCGGCTTACCGCCGCGGCTCGTAACACAATCTATATTATGTGAATACCTTATTATGCCCTGTGGTCTTTCCAAAGCTTCAGCAGTCTTTCAAGATTTAATCAATTTTTTTTCATGATTTCCTGGGCAAAGTTGTCGTCGTTTATCTTGGCAATATCCTGGTCTATTTCTCTTCTCTAGAATTATAATGGGTCCATGTAAAAAAAAGTTTTCATAAGCTTCGGGAGCATCAGTTATTTGCAAAATTGGAAAAATGCTAGTTTGAAGTTGTCAAAGTTTCATTTCTAGTATAAATAATCTCCCCTGAAGGGTTCTCCATGGATCCCAGTAAATTCTAGGTCAGTCTGGATTGGGTTCCACTCACCAACCTAAAAGCTATCCAAATGTTTTTAGGATTAGCCAAATGCTATAGGAGATTAATTCAGTCATTTTCAGTCTAGATAGCACCCATATCACTGCCTTGACTAAAAAAACGAGTTGACATTGCTGATTGAAACCATCAAGCCTTGGAAGCCTTCATTGCCCTAAAAAGAGCGTTAATTGCTGCTCCAGTGTTCGTCATTCCTATGTCAGTGCAGGGGCTCTCCTTTCTCAAGTAGACCCAGTGGATAAAAGATTACATCCTTGTGCCTTTCTTTCCCGCAAGTTTATGACAGCCGTATCCAATAATATCTCCTTGCCATTAAAAAGGCCTTTGAGGAATGGAGGCAATGGTTAGAAGGAGTAAATCATTCTATTACAGTTTTTTCATTCAACTTTGCTATCACATACTGACCTGGCTCAAGAACCTCAAAGCCGACGTCTTATCTCAAAGCTTTCTTCCTAGGCACAATCTAATCCTGCATCATCAATTTTAGCTGTCTCACACAAACCCCATCTACTCAATTCTTGTACGTACAAGATCAAGCGCCTTCAGCTCAGCTATTATTTGTTTCCGAAGATCTTAGAAAAAAACGATGTTGTCCAAACATCATTCTCATAAAACCTCAAGTCACCCTGGTACTTTTAAAATGCAGAAACAGTTGTCCTGTTCAGTCTGGTGACCATCAGTGAAACATGACGCGAGAGAATTTGTTTGGAAGAATCTTGTGGGATATGTTCCACAAATAAGGCTCCAAGGAATGTTCCATATGGTCGACTTATGCTTCAGACTGTTCCCAGCAAACTCTGAACTCATATCACTATGGATTTCATTGTCGAATTCCCCATATCTGATGGTCATTATACTATTTGTGTCATTTTTGATCGATGTGGCAAAATCATTCATCGTGTCCCACTTACCAAGTTACCGAATGCTAAATCTGTGGCCTCTCTTTTTATCCAGCATGTATTCACACCTCATGCACTGCCTTTTGATATAGTGTCTGACAGGAGATCTCAATTTGTTGTTAAATTCTGGAAGTCTTTTCGATCCCTGTGGGGCATTAATCTCAGTTTATCCTCTGCCTATCACCTTCAATCTAACAGCCAGACTGAAAGGGTGGCACAGTCCTTGTGAGGTTATATTTCTAAATGTCATAATAACTGGATTAAATATTTACATATGCTGAATTTGCATAAAGTAACTCCTGTCTGTCTTCTTCAAATGCCTTTCCAGTATTTGAGTATTTGATCAGCATACTAGGGCTAACTCATTATCTCACCTCATGCCCACTAACCTCCTTGAAGTACAAAAAAAATGCTATATGTTTTAAGTCCATTTGGAGGAAAGTCCAAACTGCCTTTTTATATGTTTATTTCCGCTCCAAATATTTTTGGGATCAAAATCGCAGAACATGTTCTTTTAAAGTGGAGGATACAATAAAGAGGTCTGGCCTCCCTCTCTAGTGTCTCCACTTCATCCCTCTCTAAGTAGTCTTTCCCCATATGATCCTGGGCCTTCTGTTTTCCCGAGTCCCATACAGTTCTAATGGCTCCCATATCAATAAGGGTTCCTACTCCCACTGGCTCATCATGTCTATCCTGGGAGTCTAAATAGAAAAAGTCCCTGTGCATGTCAGGTTTCCATCTCAGAGTTTCATAAAAGTACCTATTTTTACAGTCCCGATGTAAAGATAAATTGGCCACCACAATATTTGCGGTTTATTTGGAGTGAGGGCTATAGTCCTCTTAGTCCAACTCCTGGTGAGTAGGTAGAGGCTTAGGGTCTGAGTCATTAAGGAAAGTAAGGCAAAAAAAGGAGTAAATGCTCTCCGGGACAAACCATGTTACAATGAAAGGGGTCCAAATGAGTTTATTATTTTGCACATAAGTTAAATACTGGCTGTAGTTTCATCTAGCACACAAATACTTGATAGCTTTATTTTTACACTGAAATTTCAAGTTGATCTAGGACATGCACTATCCCAACTTTAAATCTGTCCCCACATTTTAAATTTACCTCCTCCTCCAATGCAACATGGTTTTTCCCAGATACAAAATGACTCCTTTTTTATGCTTTACCAATGGAGAGACTAAGGACCTGAGTCATTAAGTAGAGTAAAGAGAGTGGAAAGTTCTTAGCGATGCGTTGATGGTGTGCATTCCACCTTGGAACGCGCGCTACTTTTTGTTTCCTGTTCAGCGTGAAATGTTGTCCCAACTGGTTTCGTCACTCTTGTGACTATTTTTAAGGGCTATCTGGGTAGTGTTTGAAGGTCAAGTCTTATATACCTCATTGAATAAGTTTGGCAGCTGTGATTGGTCATTCAATTAGCCATAAACAATCCAATAATGCTCCATCTTGAAAAATAATTATGTCCTTTTGGCAAAGTGAATATACAATCAATAAAGGCATGCAATTGGATATATAACCATGATTAAAAGGGGATGGTTACAGAAAGATAAAAACAGGAAAGTAAAAATATAAAATAGAATCAAATAAAAAAATAGAAAGATGGATTTTAATGAAAAATATAAAAAAATAAAAATAAATATAAGTAAAAATAAATATAAATATAAAAAATAATAAATTAAATTAATTTGAAAGCTGGAATCATGACAACATGGCATAGGAATTGTTAAAGTCTACAGGTGCTGATAAGTATAGGTCATACAGAAAGATGATTACATCTAAAAAAAAATAGTTTTTTGTACATAGGCATATAATATATATGTATATATATATATATATATATATATATATATATATATATATATATATATATATATATATACACACACACACACACACAGAAAAAGGGGTGTAATTCTGTAAATAAACCAACAAAAATGGTGTGTATTTCGTACATACATTAAATGGCATGGTTACTGTAAATGTCGCATACTCTAATTATAGACAACAGTTGTTAAACACCGTTAAGTGGATAAATGTTGCATTGGCCTCATTGGTTTATGGGAGCACTTAGTAGGCGTGAGGATTGATCGATGGTCTGAAGACTCTACTTTCTCCAGTCTCCTACAGTACCAGGTATTCTCCTGTCTTACTTAGGCAGGGTACTAACCTGGCTGACCCCGTTTCGTTTCCAAGGTCGGAAGGGTTTAGGCTGATGGAATGGTGGTTTGACCATAGGTAGCGGGGATTGGTCTTTATCTCTCCTTTTGCCTCAAAATGCATCCCATTACCTCAAAATCAATGTTTAATCCGTTGGAGGCCAGTGTTTTTAACTCAAATATATGTTTCATTTCCTCCTTATTAATTTTCTTTGTGACATCACCTCCCCTCCAGTCCCTATTCATAGTTTTGATGCCCATGAATGATAGGAAGACAGGTTCTTTATTATGTTTTACTTTGTAGTGTTGTGAGACACTATGTGTCTCCAACCCTTTCTTGATGTTTCTAGTGTGTTCACCAAGGCATACAGACAGTGCCCTAATTGTCCTTCCTATATATTGTAAATGTCAGGGACATTCAAGGAGGTAAATCACGTCCTTGGTGTCATATGTCATGAAGTCTTTGACGGTGTATACTTTTCTTGTTTTGTTGGATTTGTATTGCTGAATGGGTTTAGTGCTTCTCTGTCCATGATTCCTACATGTGATGCATCGCTTGCAAGGATAGAAGCCTTTAGATTGGTGTTTAGAAGTGAGGGTTGGATTTGTTTATTTGGGGCAATGAAACTGCTTACTAATTGGGTCTTAAGATTGGGTGCCTTTCTGAAGACCATTTTAGGTCTATCCAATAGTGTGCTCTGTAAGTCTGGGTCTTGTAGCAAGATGCTCCAATATTTCTTAACTAAATTTCTACAAAGAAAAAAAGAATAATAACTGGTGAAGGCACACCTCAGATATGTGGTAAAAGTGTCAGCAACAAAAGATTAATACCAACATGAGACCCACTTCTAAATAAATAAAAGCACACTCAATTTTGGACTTTGGAAAAACACACAAAAACAAATTTTTATTGATATGTATTAAAATGAAATATAAAAAGTGAAATATTAAAAATTTGGTGTATGAGACAAGCTCAGAGGTATTTTAAATATATGACATTCATGAGGCTCTATCCCTGGTGTAGTCTAATATAATAATGTAATATGTAGCAAAATATATGCTATTCTTAATAATTGTGACAATACATCAGGACAGCTCTGTATGAAAATCTTGGAGATCAGAATACGGATAGTGAAATTCTCTGAAGAAGCTACTCTTTCAAATATTTATGTAGTCACTAGTTAACCAAATGTAAATTCATAGTGCAGCTAATTAGTAAACTTATTCAATCTGGGGGTAAATGTATCATACCCCGGTTTTTTCAACTCGAAGGAGATCGGCGTCTTCGCAGCTAAAATTTAAAGGGGCAATGGCTTGTAAAGGCAAACTTGCAGTTTTTCATCTTTCCAGTGCTTCTGGATGATGTGCTCGACTCTTTTTGAATCATTGCTGTATTGATTTATGAACGGGACATTAAATTCAACAGCTGGGGCATTCTTTTTACAAAGGATACTAGTCCTGTCTGTTTCCCTGACAGTTGCTAGGGCCTGCTCAACTGTTTCCTAATTGTCGTTCCTCCCAAGAAACCTGTTCTTGAGTAGTTCTGCTTGGTTATTGAAATCCTCTATTTTGGAACAGTTGCGCCTTATTCTTGTGAATTGGCCTTTAGGTATATTGCGCATCCAATTGTTGTGGAGACTGCTTGTTGATGAAATAAATGAATTGGAGTCTACCTCTTTGAAAAATGTTTTGGTTTCAATTCGATTTTGTTGGATGTAGATCTGTAGATCCAGAAAATTGATGACCTCTGTGCTGGTGTCTGCAGTGAAGTGTAGGTTCAGAGCATTAGAAGTGATATGGTTAAGGAAAAGGGTAAGTTGGTCTTGGGGTCCTGTCCAGATGAACAGGACGTCATCGATGTATCTATACCAAAGATGCAAAAATTGGAGAAACGGATTGTTGGTCCATATATTGTTGTTCTCCCAGACAGCCACAAACAGGTTCGCGTAACTGAGCGCAAATTTCACGCCCATTGCTGTCCCGCGAACCTGTCTGTAGAACTGTCCTTCGGACCAAAAATAGTTGTGGTTTAGTGTGAACGAAATGGCCTAAACTAGAAAATGTATTTGTTGTGCTGGAATGTTTGATTGATGTGTGAGAATATCTCGAACATGTGCGCATCCTGTTGTGTGCTCAATGACAGTGTATAATGAAGTGACGTCACATGTGGCCAATGTGTACCCTTCCTTCCAAATGGTTTTGTTGAGAATTTCTAACACATGCCCTGTGTCCCTCAAATAACTTTTTTGTTGAGACACTAGGGGTTGGAGGAATGAATCTATGTAGCTTGAAAGATTTGAGGTTAATGACCCAATCCCTAAAACAATCGGTCTCCCCGGTGGGTTTTGTAGGCTTTTGTGTATTTTCGGTATTTGGTAAATGACTGGGGTTCTTGGGAATTTGACATGGAGGAAGTCCAACTCTTTTTTGTTTAGGATGCCTATTTGAAAAGCTGGTTTAAGAAGTTCCAGCAGTTCGTTCTGGTATTATACAGTGGGGTCCAACTTTAGGGGTTCGTATGTAGTGGTGTTCCTTAGTTGTCTGTTTAATTCCTCTAGGTATTTTTCTTTATCCTGGATGGTAATTCCCCCCCCCCTTTATCTGCTGGTTTAATTATTAGGCCGGGATTTTGCTGAAAATCTTGAAGTGCTTGTTTCTCTTTTTTGGTGAGGTTGGAGTCCCTGATATGTTCCTTCTGAGTTTTCTGAAGTTTGTCTAGATCCGTTTCAACCAATTTTTGAAATGCTGTGATAAAGGGTCCTTTGAGATGGTGTGGGTAGAAAGTGGATGGTGCTTTAAGCTTGTCACGGGCACGAGGAGTCTTTGCCCAGGATATCACCAGATGATGGTCTTACCAGAGTAATGTAGCTGGTACTATGGTTCTCTGGTAGCAGGGTGACAACGGAACAGGAGAAACAGCAGATGGTGAGAGAATGCTCGAGGAAAGTCTATGACTAGCAGCAACTGGTAATGAGTAGATGAATGTACACGAGGAACCAGATGGACAAGGAACGTGAGGAAAGTCAGTGGTCTGCGTATAGCAAGTTGTACCACTGCTATAATGAGGAGGAATGTCCAGGAGTAGCGAGGAGGTAGTGAGAGTCAGCGGTCTGCGTATAGCAAGTTGTACCGCTGTCTATAGTGAAGGAATGGAATCCAGGTGAAAGTAGGTAACGGGGAAGTCAGTGGTCTGCGTATAGCAAGTTGTACCACTGCTATGTGAGAGGATACTGGAACAGGTGAAACTGTAAACAGGAGTCAGTGGTCTGCCACTAGCAAGTTGTACTACTGAATATATATGTGAGGAGGTGCACGGGGAGAGACTGCAACACAATATATACACGGGCACCTTGACTTAGATCCACAGTAATATGCACAATATAAATGTATAAATGACTGAACAACACTGCCAATATAGAAAGTCTCTTGAAGTAATCCGGCATGAGATAACACAGTCAATGATGGCAGTAGAGTCAGCAGATAGTACACTCCAGAGGAGAACCAACACAGTCAATGATGGCAATAGACTCAGCGGATAGTACACTCCAGAGGAGAACCAACACAGTCCAGCAAGGTATGCAATACACAGCACAGTCAATGGGAAGTATGCATACCGTGGTTCAGGAGAAGGCAGTCAGACAGGAGTACAGAGATACCTGAAGGGCAGGAGGCCAGCAGGATACAAGTCCCTGGATGGGTGAAGCAGGGGTCTAGCAGGTGCAGCGCACAGGTAGGTAGACCAGCAGGGAACACAGGAAGGCGTGGAGAGCGGATCAGCAGTAGATGGATGAGTAGCGCTGAGAAGTAACAGCAGCGGGTCTCTGCGGGAACACGGAGGTAACCAATAGCAACCAGCAGGTGCAGTAACGATGGGACACCGGAGCAGAGTTGAACTGGAACAGATGATCACGGAGAGTAGCGGGTAGCAATAGTGGCAGCAGACTCAAGGAAACACGGTAGAGTAGACAAGGACTGAAGACTGAAGCGCACAGAGGCAGCGGATAGGAATCAGCTAAACAGTCACGATGAAACACAGACGGGTTGCAGGTTGAAGACTGTAGTGCACGGAGGCAGCGGATAGGAATCAGCTAGCAGTCACGATGATGAAACACAGACGAGTTGCAGGTTGAAGCCTGTAGTGCACGGAGGCAGCGGATAGGAATCAGCTGGCAGTCACAATCATGAACAGGTGAGTGGATGTGGTTGAAGCCTGTAATGCACGGAGGCAGCGGATAGGCATCAGCTAACAGTCCCAATGATACATGGTAGAGTTGAAGTGATTAGAAGACTGTAGAGCACGGAGGCAGCGGATAGGAATCAGCTCACAGTCACGATGATATAGTAGATGGTAGAAGTGGTATGGGAACCACAGTAGCAGAAGTGGTTTGGAAACCACAGAGGTAGAAGTGGTTTGGAAACCACAGGAATCAGCAGGGCTGAATGAACAAGGAAACACAGGAACACCTTCAGAGACTCATGGGGAATGAGACTCCAAGATCAGGCAACGTGGTGTTGACCACAGGTGCTTAATATAGGGAGGTTGCCTGATCTGCCAATTAAGTTAAAGGAACATACACTGAAGGTTTGGAAAGGGCTGCGCATGCGCAGTCCCTCAGGATAGAGGACGTCCACGGTTCCTAATAGTCCGGGAAGAAGCACTCACAGTCCGGTGAGTGACAGTACCCCCCCTTTTAAAGGTGGGCACAGAACGCCTGGAACCGGGCTTGTCCGGATTTTTGGAATAAAACTTCTTCAGAAGGGCAGGAGCATTAAGATCTTCAGCTTTGATCCATGAACGCTCTTCAGGACCAAAGCCCTTCCAATGAACGAGGAAACGGAGGACTCCTCGCGAAATTTTTGCATCCAATACCTCAGTAATCTCGAAATCCTCCTCCTGATGAACTTGAACTGGCTGCGGTGCTGAGGGAGGAGTCGAGAAACGATTGATAATAAGAGGTTTGAGTAAGGACACATGGAAGGCATTGGAAATCCGAAGATTCTTAGGAAGAAGAAGTTTAACACATACTGGATTGATAACTTGAATGATCCTATATGGACCAATAAAACGAGGGGCGAATTTCATAGATGGAACCTTCAAACGAATATTTTTGGTAGATAACCAGACACGATCTCCAATTTTTAGTGGTGGAATAGCCCGCCTCTTCTTATCTGCGAAAGACTTATATTTGTTAGATGTCTTCTTTAAACAGGTTTTGACCTGAGACCAGATATTTTTGAAGGTCTGACAAACAGTCTCCACAGCAGGAACTTGGGTGGGCGGGAGGGCAGGAAATTCCGGAAAAGACGGATGGTGACCGTAGACCACAAAGAATGGAGTTTTGGATGATGACTCATGGTACATGTTGTTATGGGCGAATTCAGCCCAAGGGAGCAATTCTACCCAGTTGTCTTGGTTGGCTGAAGAGAACATCCTAATAAAAGTCTCAAGATCTTGATTGACTCGTTCCGTTTGTCCGTTAGATTGCGGATGGTACGATGATGAGAGTGCTAATCGTATGCCCAAGGTTTTACAAAGGGCCCGCCAGAATCTGGAAACGAATTGTACTCCTCTATCTGACACAATCTCAGACGGACATCCATGGATGCGGAAGATTTCTTTAATGAAATGTTCAGCCAGAGTAGACGAGGAAGGTAAACCGGACTGAGGGACGAAATGAGCCATCTTCGAAAATCTGTCTACCACTACCCAAATAGTATTGTGATTCTTACTTGGTGGCAAATCAGTAACGAAATCCATACTAATATGGGTCCAAGGCTTGGACGGAATGGGTAGTGGTCGCAGCAACCCTGCTGGAGTTCTGCGGGAGGATTTGAACTGAGAACATAAATCACAGGAAGCAATAAACTCTTTGACGTCTCTCCTCATTGAAGGCCACCAGTAACTACGAGAGAGAATCTCAAAGGTCTTATGTTCACCGGCGTGTCCAGAAAAACGAGAGGCATGGAACCACGAAAGGATTTTCCTCCTCAGAGTAGGAGGCACGAGGGTCTTCCCAAATGGTAGCATTTTGGTGGATGACGCAGCCAGAGAAATACATTTGGGGTCTAGAATAGCATGGTTGGGAACCTCTTCTACATCAGAGGACGTCACAAAAGCTCGAGATAGAGCGTCAGCTTTCTTGTTCTTAGCAGCTGGTTTGAAGGTTATAATTAATTCAAAACGGGAAAAGAAAAGAGACCATCTTGCTTGACGAGGGTTCAAGCATTGAGCAGATTGCAAATATGACAAGTTCTTATGATCCGTGAAGATCGTCACAGGATGGCGAGCTCCTTCCAACAAGTATCTCCATTCCTCTAATGCAGCTTTGATGGCCAGCAACTCCTTGTCCCCGATAGTATAGTTTTTCTCTGCGGGCAGAAGACCCCGAGAGTAGAAGGCACAAGGATGTAATTTTTGTTGCTCCGAGCGTTGGGAGAGAATAGCTCCTAAGCCCACATTAGAGGCATCTACTTCTAGGAAGAAGGGGAGTGTCACATCAGGTTGTCGCAGAATGGGAGCAGACGAGAAGGACTCTTTGAGGATTTGAAAGGCTTGGAGAGCCTCAGATGACCATTGCTTAGTATTAGCCCCTTTCCGAGTTAAGGCCACAATGGGAGATGCAATGGATGAGAAGTCTTGAATGAAGCGTCTATAGTAATTGGCAAAACCTAAAAAACGCTGGATGGCACGAAGAGTAGTTGGCTGAGGCCAATGTAGTACAGCATTTACTTTGTCTGGATCCATCTTCAGGCCAACTCCGGAAACTATATACCCCAAGAATGGAATCTGGGGTAACTCGAATGAACATTTTTCCAATTTACAGAACAATGAGTTTTTCCGTAGTCTGGAGAGGACCTCTGCCACATGTTGGTGATGAGAAGGCAGGTCCTGTGAGAAGATCAATATGTCGTCCAGGTAGACAACGACACATACATATAATAAGTCCCGAAAGATCTCATTGATGAAACCCTGGAAAACCGCGGGGGCATTACACAGACCGAAGGGCATTACTAAATATTCGTAATGCCCATCTCTGGTGTTAAACGCGGTCTTCCATTCGTCACCGGAACGGATTCTAATTAAATTGTAGGCACCACGAAGATCCAACTTAGTAAATATCCGAGCTCCCTTGATGCGATCAAATAGCTCAGTGATCAGCGGAATGGGATACCGATTCTTGATAGTAATGGCGTTGAGTCCACGAAAATCTATACAAGGGCGTAATGATCCATCCTTCTTTTTGACGAAGAAGAACCCAGCTCCAGCGGGAGAGGTGGAAGGTCGAATGAACCCACGCTGGAGATTCTCCTGTATGTACTCAGATGTGGCTTGAGTTTCAGGTAACGAGAGAGGATAGACCCGACCCCTGGGAGGAGTCTTGCCAGGTAGAAGGTCGATCGGACAATCCCAAGAACGATGAGGAGGAAGACGTTCAGACTGAGCTTTATCAAACACATCGGCAAATGAAGCATACTGAGGAGGGAGTCCCGGGGAGGACGATGAGATGGAAGATTGCTGTACTTTAAGAGGAATAACTTGAGAGAGACAACGATGGTGACATTCAGGCCCCCAAGACGTAACTTGAGGGGTGCGCCAGTCAATCTGGGGAGAGTGACATTGAAGCCATGGAAGGCCTAAGACAATCGGACTTGTCGTAACAGGAAGAATTAAAAACGAAATTTCTTCATGGTGTAGTACACCAATCTGAAGGGTTACTGGAGACGTACTCTGGGTGATGAGACCATTGATGAGACGTGATCCATCTATAGCCGTCACAGTAATGGGTGTTTTTAAAGTGATCACTGGTAGGGACCATTGATTCACTAGTGATTTAGAAATGAAATTTCCTGCTGCTCCGGAATCAATCAATGCCTGTGACTCAAAGGATTTGGTAGCAAAGGAAATCGTAACATCGAAAGCGCAGACTTTAGATTTCATAGACAATGGAGAGGACTCCAGGGACCCTAACTTCACCTCTCCAGAACTAGTTAGGGCCTGGCATTTCCCGATTTCTTAGGGCAAGAACTGAGCATATGTGTGGAATCAGCACAATAGATACAGAGTCTATTCTTTACTCTTCGTTTCCTCTCTTCTAAAGATAATTTGGAACGTCCTATCTCCATGGGAATCACAGAAGGTGAAACTGGACGAAATTGAGGGTTTAAACGAAGAGGTGCTTTAGCAGAAGTTGTTTTCTCAGATTCTCTTTCACGAAATCTCATGTCTACACGATGGCAAAGAGAGATCAAATCTTCTAGTGACGAAGGAAGCTCTTGGGTAGTCAGTGCATCTTTAATTTTATCGGAGAGCCCCTGCCAGAAGGCGGCAACTAATGCTTCAGTGTTCCACTGAAGTTCAGAGGCTAAGATCCTAAATTGAATGACATACTGTCCTACTGTATGGGAGCCTTGTCGCAAACGAAGAATGCTGGAAGCAGCGGAGGTCACACGACCTGGTTCATCGAACACACTTCGGAACGTGGAAATGAATTTGGCACTATCTTGTAGAATTGGATCGTTTCTTTCCCACAGAGGGGAGGCCCAAGCCAGGGCTTGTCCAGAAAACAATGAGATAAGATAGGCCACTCTGGAACGATGGGTAGAAAAATTTTGAGGTTGGAGTTCAAAATGGACTGAACATTGGTTAAGGAAACCTCTACAAGTTTTGGGGTCCCCGTCATATTTTGACGGAGTAGGCAGGTGAAGCGTAGGAGCTGTAGACACCTGGGATGGCACTGGGGAAACGGAGGAAAGCACAGGAGCTTCAATACTAGCTGTAACAGTCTGTCCAGATGTTCCTTGGGAGGTTAACGATTGGTAACATTGAAGTAACAGCTGTTGGCGAGCATCCTGTTGCTCCACACGGCTGACCAGATGCTGCAGCATCTCTTTAGCAGTAGGTTCCGTATCTGGGTCTGTCATGGCCTGATCTTACTGTCACGGGCACTAGGAGTCTTTACCCAGGGATCACCAGGTGATAGGCTTACCAGAGCAGTATAGGTGGTAATATGGTACTCTGGTAGCAGGGTGATCACGGAACAGGAAATAGCAGATGATGAGATGCTCAGGAAAGTCTATGACTAGCAGCACTGGCAATATGGAGGTAGTAATACACGAGGAACTGTATGGACAAAGGACACGTGAAGGTAGTCAGTGGTCTGCGGTAGCAAGTTGTACCACTGCTATAGTGAGGAGGAATGTCCAACAGAAACGAGGAGGTGATGAGAGTCAGCGGTCTGCGGATAGCAAGTTGTACCGCTGTCTGAGTGAAGGAATGGAATCCAAGTGGAGGTATCCGGGGAGTCAGTGGTCTGCGTTAGCAAGTTGTACCACTGCTATGTGAGAGGATACTGGAACAGGTGAAACTGTAAACAGGAGTCAGTGGTCTGCCACTAGCAAGTTGTACTACTGAATATATATGTGAGGAGGTGCACGGGGAGAGACTGCAACACAATATATACACGGGCACCTTGACTTAGATCCACAGTAATATGCACAATATAAATGTATAAATGACTGAACAACACTGCCAATATAGAAAGTCTCTTGAAGTAATCCGGCATGAGATAACACAGTCAATGATGGCAGTAGAGTCAGCAGATAGTACACTCCAGAGGAGAACCAACACAGTCAATGATGGCAATAGACTCAGCGGATAGTACACTCCAGAGGAGAACCAACACAGTCCAGCAAGGTATGCAATACACAGCACAGTCAATGGGAAGTATGCATACCGTGGTTCAGGAGAAGGCAGTCAGACAGGAGTACAGAGATACCTGAAGGGCAGGAGGCCAGCAGGATACAAGTCCCTGGATGGGTGAAGCAGGGGTCTAGCAGGTGCAGCGCACAGGTAGGTAGACCAGCAGGGAACACAGGAAGGCGTGGAGAGCGGATCAGCAGTAGATGGATGAGTAGCGCTGAGAAGTAACAGCAGCGGGTCTCTGCGGGAACACGGAGGTAACCAATAGCAACCAGCAGGTGCAGTAACGATGGGACACCGGAGCAGAGTTGAACTGGAACAGATGATCACGGAGAGTAGCGGGTAGCAATAGTGGCAGCAGACTCAAGGAAACACGGTAGAGTAGACAAGGACTGAAGACTGAAGCGCACAGAGGCAGCGGATAGGAATCAGCTAAACAGTCACGATGAAACACAGACGGGTTGCAGGTTGAAGACTGTAGTGCACGGAGGCAGCGGATAGGAATCAGCTAGCAGTCACGATGATGAAACACAGACGAGTTGCAGGTTGAAGCCTGTAGTGCACGGAGGCAGCGGATAGGAATCAGCTGGCAGTCACAATCATGAACAGGTGAGTGGATGTGGTTGAAGCCTGTAATGCACGGAGGCAGCGGATAGGCATCAGCTAACAGTCCCAATGATACATGGTAGAGTTGAAGTGATTAGAAGACTGTAGAGCACGGAGGCAGCGGATAGGAATCAGCTCACAGTCACGATGATATAGTAGATGGTAGAAGTGGTATGGGAACCACAGTAGCAGAAGTGGTTTGGAAACCACAGAGGTAGAAGTGGTTTGGAAACCACAGGAATCAGCAGGGCTGAATGAACAAGGAAACACAGGAACACCTTCAGAGACTCATGGGGAATGAGACTCCAAGATCAGGCAACGTGGTGTTGACCACAGGTGCTTAATATAGGGAGGTTGCCTGATCTGCCAATTAAGTTAAAGGAACATACACTGAAGGTTTGGAAAGGGCTGCGCATGCGCAGTCCCTCAGGATAGAGGACGTCCACGGTTCCTAATAGTCCGGGAAGAAGCACTCACAGTCCGGTGAGTGACAGGAATCCAGGTGAAAGTAGGTAACGGGGAAGTCAGTGGTCTGCGTATAGCAAGTTGTACCACTGCTTATGTAAGAGGATACTTGAAACTGCTGTCACAGGGAACAGGAGTCAGTGGTCTGCATCAGCAAGTAGTACCACTGCTATATATATGTGAGGAGGGGCACGGGGAGATGAATGTAAAGCAGAGTATACACGGGGCACACAGAACTTGATCCCACGATGATATCCACAATACAATGATAACTGACAAGCACTGCTTGAAGTATACAAAGTCACAATAGCTATCCAGGCAATAGGAAACAAAGTCAATGGTAACAATAGCTTCAGTGGATAGGAGGCTCCGGAGGAGAACACAACTCAGTCCAGATGGATATGCAATACACAAGCAAAGTCAATGGAAAGTATGCATACCGCGGTTCAGGAGAGCAGGCTGTCAGAGAGACGTGCAGGGATACCTGAACGGCTGAAGGCCGGCAGGAGGAGAGACCACTGGAGGGTGGAAGCGGTAATCAGGTTGGTGCAGCGCACGGCAGGTAATCCAGAATCAACGAAGCAATACTCAGGAAGCAGTAGTAAGTGGAACTGGAAACATGAAGAACACGGGAGAGTTGAGGCTGTCTGGTATCCAGTAGTAGTGGTGGAGGCAGCGGAGAGAAGGCACGCTGAACACGGGAGAGTAGAGGCGGTCTGGAACCCTGTAGTAGTAACGGAGGCAGTGGAGAGCTGAGACGATAAACACAGGAGCGTTGAGACGATCAGGAACTCTGTAGTAGTAACGGAGGCAGCGGAGAGCTGACACGATAAACCCAGGAGAGTTGAGACGATCCGGAACTCTGTAGTAGTAACGGAGGCAGCGGATAGGAATCAGCTGAGTGCAGGCACGATGAACACAGGAGAGTTGAAACGAACAGGAGTCCGATAGTAATAGCAGATAAGAATCAGCTGAGTGCAGGCACGATGAACACAGGAGAGTTGAAGTGGTCTGGAAACCACAATAGCAGTACACAGGAATCAGCAGGAGCTGAATACACAAGGAACACAGGAACACCTTCAGAGGCTCATGGGGAATGAGACTCCAAGATCAGGCAACCAGGCAATGATCACAGGTGGTTTAAATAGGGAGGGTTGCCTGATCATCCAATCAATTAAAAGCAACAGGTACTGAAGGTTTGATAAGGGCTGCACATGCGCAGACCCTCAGGATGGCGGACGGCCACGGTTCCTGAACACAGGAGAAATGGCACTCACAGTCCGGTGAGTGACAAAGCTGAGTATGAACGAATTCTGAATTGGTAGTTGGGGCGGGTTCTGAGCTTTTGGTTTTGTCTGTCCCTATAAAATACTTTTTGAGAGTGAGTTTACGAATAAACTTATGTAAGTTTATGTATGTGTTAAATTTGTTGAGGGTTCTATCAGGATCGAATTTTAGGCCTTTATCCAATAGTTTGGTTTGGGCATCGGTCAGAGGTACTTTACTGAGGTTGAAGATTCCTTTGCCAGTATCTGTTATTTTCTTATTTTTGGTCTTGCCCCTAGCTGTTCTGCCTCCTTGTCTCCCTCTGATGGTTTTGATCTTTTCCTGCTTCTGGTGGTGGAGTATGCGAGTTCTTTTTGGTTGAAGCTGGTTGTTGTGCATGGTGATATAGGATCCGAAGGGTTCCGAACTACTTGTGATGGGAGAGCTTGCGCTAGTTCTAAAAAAAGGTTAAGGTTGGTTTCCACTTCAACGTCTGTTTGAGAATGTGTAGTGGGGGGAAGTTGATTCAGTTTATCAAGGAGAATAGATTGTGAGCTTTGGATTTCTTTGTGATAGAAATCTCTACCTTTCCTAAAGCTGTCTAATACTTTTTTGTTTTGGGATGTTGTGTGAAATGATGACTTGTTGGGGTATTCCTAATTGTTAGGGTTGAGAGGTTTGTAGGTTCTCCTTTGTGTAGCTCAGTGTGGGATACACTGGCTCTATGACCTCCAATTTGTCACATTACATAGATACTTTTTTACAGACTTTTATGGAAAAACAGACATCTTACATCAGGGATACCACCCAAATCCTGAATATTCTTAAAAATATAGATTGGGAGGATACATATTGGTTAGCCACAAGCGACGCGACATCACTTTAATCCCTGTGTATGGTCTATGACCGTATAGACAGTATTTCACATTTTCTTCTCCAAGACCCAGATATGAAACCAGAACAAACACAATTCATTTTGAACAGTATAGAGTTTATACTTAATCACAACTTTTTCTGGTTTCAAGATATGTTACAAATTCAAACCAGGGGCACAGCCATGGGGACCATATTTTCCCTAAGCTATGTTAATGTCTTTATGAGTAAATGGGAGATCGATAACATCTGGTCCCACACCCTGAAGCAGGGGCGAATCAGGTCCTCTGGCAATGCTATATTGACAATGTCATTTTCATGTGTGGAGACGTTGAATCTTCACTACAAAGCTTCATCGCAGAGCTTAACCAAAATGCACACAACCTTACATTTACTACAAAGCCAACAATCAATTGAATTTCACGATTTATGCATTTATATTGAAAAACACCAATTGAAGACTAAGGGGTAAATGTATCAAGCTGAGCGTATTCCAGAGGGTTTGAAAAGTGGAGATGTTGCCTATAGCAACCAATCAGAATCTAGATATCATTTTGTAGAATCTACTGAATAAATGATAGCTAAAATTGAATTGGTTTTTCAAACCTGCCGGAAAACTCCCAGCTTGATACATTTACCCCTAAAACTTATAACAAAGCAGTAGATGTGAACAGCTTC
The DNA here is from genome assembly GCF_038048845.1 of Mixophyes fleayi. Taxonomy (NCBI): domain Eukaryota; kingdom Metazoa; phylum Chordata; class Amphibia; order Anura; family Limnodynastidae; genus Mixophyes; species Mixophyes fleayi. The sequence goes on along the minus strand of NC_134402.1, from coordinate 197,359,919 downwards.
ATTCTCGCTATCAGTAACTTTCACCTCAATATTACCCCACTAAATGAATTGGAGTCTACCTATCATTTATAATAAATGATAATTAGGCGGATAAGAAGAAATTTCTTGGATTTAAACACCTTTGAGACCCAGGGTCAACAACTTAGAAACCAATTTTTAGAAAAAATATATAATTCTGAATTAGTTGATGAAGCCTTTTCAGAAACCACAGTTAAAAAAAACAATCAATTTACTTACAAAGAACCAAACAACCATGAATCCACTAAAAACAACAACTATTTTATCACTGGTTACAATGACTCGGCATTTAAGGTTAGTTATAGTTAAGAAACATTGGAGCATCTTGCTACAAGACCCAGACTTGCAGAGCACACTATCGGATAGACCTAAAATGGTCTTCAGAAAGGCACATAATCTTAAGACCCAATTAGTAAACAGTTTCATTGCCCCAAATAAACAAATACAACCCTCACTTCTAAACACCAATCTAAAGGCTTCTATCTATGCGAGAGGTGCATCACATGTAGGAATCATGGACAGAGAAGCACTAAACCCATTCAGCAATACAAATCCAAAAAAACAAGAAAGTATACACCGTCAAATACTTCATGAAATATGACACCAAAGACATGATTTACCTCCTTGAATGTCCCCGTCACAATATATAGGAACAACAATTAGGGCACTGTCTGTACGCCTCAGTGAACACACCAGAAACATCAAGAAAGGGTTGGAGACACATAGTGTCTCACAACACTACAAAGTAAAACACAATAAAGCACCTGCCTTCCTATCATTCATGGCCATCAAAACTATAAATAGGGACTGGAGGGGAGGCGATTTCACAAAGAAAATTAAAAACACTGGCCCCCAACGGATTAAACATTGATTTTGAGGTAATGGGATGCATTTAGAGGTAAAAGGAGAGATAAAGGCCAATTCCCGGTAACTACGGTCAAACCACCATTCCATCAGCCCAAACCCTTCCGACCTTGGAAGTGAAACGGGGTCAGCCAGGTTAGTACCCTGCCTAAGTAAGACAGGAGAATACCTGGTACTATAGGAGACTGGAGAAAGTAGAGTCTTCAGACCATCGATCAATCCTCACTCCTACTAAGTGCTCCCATAGACCAATGAGGCCAATGCAACATTTATCCACTTAACAGTGTTTAACAACTGTTGTCTATGGAGTATGCAACACTTACAGTAACCATTAAAAGTATGCACGAAATACACACCATTTTTGTTAGTTTATTTACAAAATTACACCCCATTTTTCTCTGTGTGTATATATACATATGCCTATGAACAAAAAACTATTTTTTTTAGATGTTCTGTATGACCTATACTTATCAGCACCTGTAGACTTTAACAATTCCTATGCCATGTTGTCATGATTCCAACTTTCAAATTCATTTCTTTTATTTTTTAACTTTATATTTCTATTTATTTTTATTATTTACTATATTTTCTATTTATTTTTATTTTTTTATATTTTTCACCAAAATCTTTCTATTTTTTATTTGATTCTATTTTATATTATTTTTACTTTCGTGCTTTTATCTTTCTGTAACCATTCCCTTTTAATCATGGTTATATATCCAATTGCATGCCTTTATTGATTGGATATTCACTTTGCCAAAAGGACATAACTATTTTTTAAGATGAAGCATTATTGATTGTATATGGCTAATTGAATGACCAGTCACAGCTGCCAAACTTATTCAATGAGGTATATAAGACTTGACCTTCAAACACTACCCAGATAGCCCTTGAAAAAGTCACAAGAGTGACGAAACCAGTTGGGACAACATTTCACGCTGAACAGGTCACAGGAAGTAGCATGTATTCCACGGTGGAACAAACAACATCACTGCATCGCTAAGAACTTTCCACTCTCTTTACCAATGGAGAGACTAAGGGCTAGATTTACTAAGCTGCGGGTTTGAAAAAGTGGGGATGTTGCCTATAGCAATAAATCAGATTCTATCTTTCATTTATTTAGTACCTTCTACAAGATGACAGCTAGAATCTGATTGGTTGTTATAGGCAACATCCCCACTTTTTCAAACCCGCAGCTTAGTAAATCTAGCCTTAAGACTCTACCTATTCATCAGAAGTTGGACTAAGAAGACTCTAGCCCTCACTCCAAGTTAACCGCAAGTATAGTGGGTGGCAGTGCGCCCAATTTATCTTTACAACGGGACTGCAAAAATAGGTACTTTTATGAAACTCTGAAATGGAAACCTGACATGCACAGGGACTTTCTATTTAGACTCCCAGGATAGACTTTCTTTCAAGACCTAGGGGTAAATGTATTAAAGTCCGTTTTTTTCAACTCGCCAGGAATCGGCGAGTTGACAGCTAAAATTTAAAGCGGCGCTGGCTTGTAAAGGCAAACTTGTTGTAAAAGTCTTTTTTGACTATAAAAGGGACAAATAGTTTTTTTGGACCTCAAAGGGGACAATTTTTTCTTGTGTTTTTTTCCTTTTGTTTTCTATCCACAGTAACGAATTATATCTGGGTTTTTATTATACACTGTTTTCTTTTGCCGTTGTTAACAACATTAAAACTTCTGTTTTAACTTGAGATCACCCAATTCATGCTAACTCATTGAATTTTCCATATATCTGTATATAGTGGTGGTTCTTTATATTTTTATTTTATATGCAACAAATGCAAGATTGGATCACCTTACATATATTGTACCTAGCTGCTTTTACAGATCACCTTATTATTTGGCTAGTGCACAATTCTTTCTGCTATTTCTATGCAATAGAAATATTTGAGTTAAAAAAAACCCTCAAAAAACAGATCTCATTGAAGTGGTTGGTGCAGTCTGATTATCTACTTGAAATAGCAGACTCCAGGCAACAGTCAAGGAAACTTTGATGAGATACATTGGCCTGTTCCAAATCATCAAAATGATGAATCCTGCTGTCACTAAAAATAACAAATTTCAATATTCCCTATTAAATTAAATTCTGCTTTTTATTGTAAAAAGATTCTAGTTTTTCTGCTAAACCTCCTCCATAGTTGCCGATGGATACCAAGAGTTCATCTGGTTTCCAAGGAGCGGTTACAATCGGTTACAAAAAGCAAAATTAAGTTAAGTTTCAAAAAAGAAAAGCGAGACGAGGTTCAGTAATATTTTAAGGATACTGTGCTGCATCTGGCATTGGGTACCTTGAACATGTGTATGCCATGGTGAAACAACATTTGTACTTGGGTTGAAAACTGGATGCAGAATAGGGAACAGAGTTGTGATAAATGGAGAATTTTCTAATTGTCCAAAAGTTTTAATTTGGTGTACCTCAATGTTCTGTGCTGGGGCCACTACTTTTAATATATTTATTAATGACCTTGGTGATGGTATAGAGATTCCATTTTTGCAGATGACATTAAACTTTGTAAGGTAATCAAATCAGAGGAAGATGTAGTTTCTCTACAGAGGGACTTGAATAAACTTGAGAATTGGGCAGTCAAATGGAAGATGAAGTTTAATATAGATAAATGTAAGGTTGTGAATTTAGGGATCAGAAACAAGCATGAAATCTATAAATTAAATGGGATAAATTTAGGGGAGTCTATAATGAAAAAGTATTTGGGAGTGATTGTAGACAGTAAGTAGACTTGGCAATAGTGTTCAATGTCAAGCAGTAGCTGCAAGGGCCAATAAAGTATTTAGGGGGACAAAGAAAAGGCGCTGTTTTCTGACTATTTCAAAACACCAAAAAGTTTGTAATTTAAACGTTAATTTAATGTAAGTAAACATCAATAACACACAGCCATTGCATTTCCACAACATATAAAATACTCATCCACTGCAATTTATCAGATAGCATGAATAAAACATAATAGCAAAAATCCACCTCTTAAAGTGCTTGTAAGTTATTTCTAGGATGACTATTTATTCAATCCTGGGGGTGCACTCCCCAGAAAGTCAACATTACACACTCCCCACAGAGAAAAATATAAAAAAGTCAATTGAAAACCAGCATGGGTGTTAAATGCAGTCTGATAATAGCTCAGACAATGTGAAATCAGGTTGAAAAAGTAATGATAAGATCTTTTAGTTTCTTAGCCACTTATAATTCAATAAATTCCATAAAAATCAATAAAAATAAAATCAAAACAGTGCAGTGAAATTCTGAAGGTATTGTGGTGTTTTGTTCCAATAAAGTATTGGCATACGTAAAAAGGGGCATAAATGTAAGGGAAGAAGTTGTAATTTTGACACTATATAAATCGTTGGCAAGATCTCATCTTGAATACGGAGTACAGTTCTGGGCACCACTCTATAAAAAAGAAATTTTTGAACTAGAAAGGGTTCAGAGAAGCGGGACAAAATTGATAAAGGTTATGGAGTCACTAAGTTATGAGAAAAGGTTAGCCAGTTTAGGCATGTTTACTTTAGAAAAAGGCATCTAAGAGGGGATATGATTACTATGTACAAATACATTAAGGGTGAAAACAGGGAACTTTTACGGGAACTTTTTACCTCAAGGACTGTACACAGGACACACGAACACCCCCTAAGGTTAGAGGAGAGGAAGTTTCACAACGAGCAAAGGAAAGGCTTCTTTACAGTACGGGCAGTCAAAATATGGAATATAATGTCATTTTCAATTGATATGTTCAAGAAAGGGTTTGACAAAATTTTAACGGAAAAGGGTATCCAGGGTTACAACCGATGATTAAAATGAAGGATAGTAGTGGATCCAGGGAGAAATAGGACTGCAACATTGGGTCAGGAGGGATTTTTCCTGATTATAACAGATTGGTTGTTGCTTCATCTGGATCAATTTCAAATATAAGATAGGGATTACAGGAGATCCAAAATAGGTTGAACTTGATGGACTGGCGACTTTTTCTTAACCTCAACAGCTATGTTATTATGAAATCTGGAGATTAGTAGTCCATTTGGGAGCGCAATGTCAGAAAACTAGATCTCAGTCGAAGATCATGGGTCTTCCTGCAGGACAATGACCAATAAACAAGCTTCAAAAAGCACCCAAGAATTATTCAAGACAAGGTGCTGGACTGTGCTTAAGTGGCAAGCAATGAGTCCAGATCTAAATCTCATAGCGCACCTGTGGAGAGATCTCAAATCAGCAGTCGGGAGAAGGCACCCTTCAGATTTGGAAGAACTGGAGCAGAGTGGACAAACTGCTAGTAGAGAGGAGCCAGAAGCTCATCCATGACTATAAAAAGTGATTAATTACAGTTATTTTGACCAAAGGCTGTGCTACCAAATATTAAATTTGTCAAGGGCCACTTGGTAGGGATTGTAAGGTGTTATGTTATGTATGTCAACAGGTGCTTATCAGAAATTAAGACTTTTAAGCATAAAAAGTTGTGTGTATGTATATGTGTGTGTGGGTAAATGTTTAAGGAAGTCTTTTATGAAACACAAATTGTATCTTTGACTTAGCGATCCTCCAACAAAAATGAAATATTGATAACTTCATACGCCTTACCAGGGAAAATAAATTCTCACCTTGTCCTGCCAAAGGCAATGTCTTTTTCTGAAATCCAACTGCCTCTAAAAATTCATGAGCTCCTTCCAGAGAACTGATCTTTTCCTAAGGAGAGATGAAAGCAAAGTGCCAGACACAAAGATGAGCTGATTAGTGACATTGTTCCACAACAGATATTGCCAAAACACCTGGTCTCACCCGAAAAACTTTGTTTGATAGTCGAATTGTGCGATACTTCTCCTCGTCTGGATTACCAATAATGTTACTAAAGTACCTGAAAAGAAAAATATATATTATGTAGAAAATGTGCATTATCTTGCAATTATTTGTATGTGAGTTATGTAAATAAGCTGGCTTTGCCAAGAAACGTCTATCAGTACCCACAAATGAAGTTAAAAAACGAGTTGCTTACTTTGCCATAGTCTCAACTCCCAATCTCACTTTATCTCTGTCTTTGTTAAATGTATGAATCTTCATGATGGATGCAGAAATGGAATCAGTGGTTGATAGCTAGAGGAATCAGTAAAAAAAAAAACAGAATTACTGCAATCCACCTTCCAAACCAAAGGATATAAGTAGACAATGCTGACACTCACCATGTCTATGGATTTTCTTATGTGCGATTCTCTCCCCTCTTTCTGCAGAAGTTCCCCAGTTAAAGGGCATCTGAACATAATCTTACATACAGAGCTAGATTCCTTTCCAGTGGCAGATGTGTTCTGTCAAAAAAACAAATGAATTTAGGAATCAAAAATATACAAAAATCAGTTTCAGCCATGTTTAAATCAGCCTTAGTAAATAAAAGTTTTGGGGCTGTGAAACGGCTTACATATTCATATCAAACACTGTAAGTCAACTTTCTATGACATGGGTTGCTCCACCCCTCCAAAAGGTTTTAAGATCATCATAAACACAGCTGGAAGCTCTCTGTCTATTTCCCACACAGGAAGCTTAAGGATATGCAAGTATTTATGAATTTTGGAGTGTGAGGCATCAAAGTATTGCAGAATGTGTGTCTATGCATGGCTGAGATTATAGTTTGATTTGGAATGGTTTATTTTGTAATGGAATTTGCTCAGTTTATGCTAAAGTATGGCTAAGGTCAGAGATTTTGTACTAATTTGTAATAAAGTTTGTTTGCAGTGCTGTTATGTGCGTATTGTTGCTAACCAATAACGATTGTCGAACCTCGAGTTGTGTTTCCAAAGCACAAAGATTTATTCGCAAATAGTAGAATAAATATGCTCAAGCGAAGTAATCGTAAATACAGCCGTTACTTATCGCAGGCGCTCTGGATCCAGTGCAGTCATTCAATCCTGAAGTCTGGGGACAAGATGTCTGCACTCTGGATCACAAGCTGCTGCTTATATACACAATCAAATACAGTAATACAATGAAGATGGTATAGCTTGCATCTATTGGTCCAGGTCTTAGGAATGTCCAAGGGGTTGTCAATCATTGGCTGGTTCATCCTAAGGAATCCAAAGGAGGGGGTCATCTCTGCAGGGGGTATGCTCTGCTCTTCCCGCCAAGATTCCTTAGTCTTAAGTAGTTCATAACTCCCTATCATTCAGAACTTGTGTATGTACTCTGCGATTCCCTCGCAGAGTGAACCAAACAGTAGGATATGTAAAAAGGTTCATTATGATACCACTCATGATGCTATTCCTTCAACCCGTTCCGTGTATTTCACTAATATGCATGTAACTCTGATATAACATATAAATACTACTATATTTCGACATAACTGACTATGTGTTGCAACTACCATTAATGTGTACTATTTTACAAGTATGCGTGTTTGTGCGAATGTATGGTAAAAGACCAAATACTGTTGCTGCCACGTGTAGTGGATGCGTACGCCCTCTCACGCCGTAGCGTGCCCTTGTACGTCGTAGCGTACCGTACGCATCTTTTCAGACAAAGACAACCAAGTTTGCTCGACTTTAATTGAAATGACTTTATCCAATTTGCTGACTTCGACAGCTCCACCCTTTGATAGTGTAATAAACTATCACCCAATCACCGTTTCAAGTTCAGGATTATACAATACTTCTTCACAGACCATGATCTCGGTATCTGGTACCACCCTTTCAGTCTCTTTCTCAGTGTTACTCCTATGAGACCGTTTTCCACACTTCAACACAGTAGGAACACATTTGACAACTAAACCAATTGCTAAGATGACACCCAGTATAAGGAGAAGAAGCTTACCTACACTAGCAACCGTCTCCTGTACCCACTCCCCCAGACCGGAGAACCATTTCACAGGGTTCAACCACGAGAACCAACCCGCCACCTTTTCCCCGACCTCATATAACGAAGAATTATGGCTCTTTTGAAATTCCCATTTCAGCTGTAAAATTTCATCCATCTTCCGGTCTATAACCTCTTTAGGGTCATCCGTATTATTAGTAATGTACGTGCAACATTTGACACCGAACTGGGTGGCCAGTGTCACACAGTACCCACCAGTAATAGAGGTGAGATAATTTAGTACCAGTCTATGTTGCACCAACTCCTTCTTGTATGCTTGTAGCTCCCTTCCAGTATACCTGAAAGTATCATCATACATCTCGGTGATATTATCTATTAATTTGGCTAGGTCTTGGATATATTTAAAGTTTAATGTTCCCCGAGCGGTCCTGGTGAGATCTAGAGCAACCATAACTTGGAAACCAGCAGTTTCACTAATCAATTTTGTAGCTATGGGTTCCTCACCAGGAATCATATTTCTCTTGCCACGGTGTTCATACTGTGTGTGTATGTATGGTGGTGATGTAGTCTTGTGATTACCAACCATTTCTTCATGAGTAATGGTCATGATTTCAGGAACCAGTTTAGCTACGAAACACAAGCCCTTGGAACTCGGAGTCACCCAGGAATAAGCTTTCCTCCCACAAACAAAATACACATCATCAGGGAGAACATAAGGAGCAGTATGCCCATGAATTATATCACACAGAGTTTTGATAAAACTACCCATGCCCAGTGTCTCCATTTGCTCTAGACATGTGTCGGCATTAATGACATTTTTACATTTATCTGTAAAGACTTTTCCAATGGATACCTTCTTATGTTTGGTTATACGCCCTAATTTGTGACCTCCATCAACATTCCTGCCTATTAGTGACCTTGTGAGTCTCCCCCTAAAATGAGTGTGGCGAGCCATTGTCTGATCTGATAGGTCAGCCTCCCAATTCTCCAGGCGCTTTGCATGAGATATGTTTAAGCACAGCAAAGATCTGCCTATGGAGTATTGTCGAAGCGTCAGACTAGGGGACCTAGCGTTATTGTACCTCCCGTCTATGGGCCTCCCACCCCTCAATTCGAGTACTTCAGATATGTTTAGAGGGAATGGCACTAATCCTATATTGTGCTGCCCTTGAGGCACGTGAGAGCACACCCAACACTCGGTCTGATTTAGCACCTTACCCACCAGGGAGTGATAATCCTCCAAAGGATGCCCGCCTATATTCAGAGTACTGGGGGACTGGCATTGTTGGATGCATCTCTCTTCAACTAGGGAGTCGCAGAACTTGCAGATACAATACTCATCACATAATAGCGCCTCACACTGCCTCCGAGTTCCTGAGCTAGCAGACCTTTTCATAACCCCTGGACCAAGTTTGATAATGGGCTGCTCTGAGTATCCTATTAACTTTTCTTCGGCCTCCATTTCATCCGTATCACTCCCAGAACTCTCCTCCTTCCTCCATCCTCCTTCACAAAAATAGAATGTCCTAGAAAGAGTAAAAACAAGGAAAATCCTGGAACAAAAGAAAAACAAAAACCGCCACTCCATCGCTGGAAAGATAGTTCTGGGGCAACGTCTCTGGTTCAGGTGTCTCGACTGCAGGCTTTAGGTCTCCCGGAACAGGCTCACAAGTGACAGCTCTGTGTCGTCGGTCTTAGTTTTATCTTGCACTTTCTCCGGATTATGGACTCTCCTGCAGTGGGTGGAATGGACCCAAGTGTCTCTCTCTGCAACCTTCAGTGATGTAGTACTGGTCAGCAGCACTTGGTACGGGCCTTCCCAACGGTCTGTTACACAACCTGAACGTAAGAAATTGCGGATCATAACATAGTCTCCAGGTTCAACATCATGACAGTACGTTTCTGGCATACCAGGTGACAGCATTTTTAGTTTTTGTTGTTGTTGTTTTAGCTGTCTACTCATTCTTATAAGATATTGTACAGTCACTTCATTATTACACTTTAAGTCGTCTTGTGGACTCACGATCAAATGAGGTTGTCGTCCGAACAGTATCTCAAAGGGGGACAGATTAAAAGGAGGTCTAGGAGTGGTTCGAATGCTATGGAGGAACCAACGGCAAAGCCTCAGGCCATGCCAACCCAGTTTCAGCCATTATCTTACCCAGCTTGTTCTTTATAGTACCGTTTACTCTCTCCACCTTACCACTGGCTTGTGGTCGGTAAGGGGTGTGAAGTCTGCTACTGATTCCCATGAGTTTACACATATTTTGGAAGATATCACCAGTAAAATGGGTACCCCTATCACTTTCAATGATTCTAGGGATACCGAACCTACACACAAAGTCTTGTACAATTTTCTTTGCAGTGAACACAGCAGTATTAGTGGCTGCCGGATATGCTTCTACCCAACCGGAAAACACATCAATACACACTAACACATACTTTAAATTCCTGCATGGTGGTAATTGGATATAGTCAATTTGTATTACCTGGAAAGGTCTGTCTGTAGGAGGGATGTGGGATGGCTCAGTTGGAATAGTTTTCCCAACATTTTTCCTCAAACAAGTAAGACATGACATTGCTTTCTTACCAGCCTGAGAGGAAAATCCGGGAGCACACCAGTATGCTCTCACCAGTTTGCACATACCTTCTTTACCCAGGTGAGTCAGACCGTGTGCTGCTTCAGCCAGGCTTGGATAGTATGTTCGGGGAGCTACAGGCTTACCTTGTCCATCCCTCCAGAGTCCTGAGGACTCTTGACCACATCCCTTCGCCTTCCAGACCGCCCTCTCCTGCAGGGAACACAAATCTTGCATTTCAATTAATTTCTGCATGTCTAATGTCTGAAAAACCATCATAGTCTCGGTCGATACAGTCATAGGTTGCCCTGCTGCCCATTTAGCAGCTTTGTCTGCCCTGTTGTTGCCCAATGACACTGGGTCTTCTTCAAAGGTATGGGCTTTGCACTTTATGACAGCTACTGTTCGGGGTAACTGTATCGCTGTCAGAAGTCCTTTTATGTGTTGTGAGTGTGCCACTGGTGTACCTGCTGCTGTCGTAAAGTTTGTAAGACGCCAAAGGGCCCCAAAATCGTGCACTACCCCGAAGGCGTACCTAGAGTCAGTATATATATTGGCCGATTTACCCTCTGCCAATTCACATAATCTCCTTAGTGCTACTAGTTCCGCCACCTGGGCTGAGTGAGGTGGACCAAGGGGTTCAGCTTCTACCACATCCTGATCGTCTACAACAGCGTAACCAGTACATAGCTCTCCTGTCTCTGTCTGTCTATGGCAAATTCCGTCTGTATAAAACGTAAAATCTACATTTTCTAAGGGGGTGTCACGTATGTCGGGCCTTGCAGTAAAGGTCTGATTCAGGTGTTCCATACAGTCATGCGTGTCAGTATTCTTGCCTAATTCATCATCAACCAGGGTCTCCTCACCTCCCACCCTTTGTGTCTCTAGAGACACATACGGAAGGTATGTAGCTGGATTTAAGGTGCTACATCGTTTGATGGTGATGTTTGAGGGTGCCATCAGGGCTAGTTCCCACTTTGTGAATCTAGCTGAAGAAACATGTCTGGTTTGGGCTGAATTTAACAGAGCTGATACAGCATGGGGTGTATAGATAGTTGAATTATGTCCTAATACTACGTCCTCGCTCTTACTCACCAGAAGAGCCGTTGCTGCTACACTTCTGAGACATGTTGGGAGTGATCTTGCCACATTGTCTAATTGTGCACTGTAGTATGCTACCGGTCTGCTAGCGTCACCATGTTTCTGTGCGAGGAACCCTGCTGCACAACCATCAGCTTCTGTACAAAATAGCTCAAAAAGCTTTTCATAATCAGGTATTCCCAATGCAGGTGCTCTAGTCAGACTATCTTTAAGATTAAAGAACGCTTGCTCTGACTCTTCTGTGTGTACAACACGTTCTGGTTTTCAGGAAGAGACTAGCTCCTGCAATGGTAATGCCAGAATAGAAAAACCTAGGATCCAGGATCTACAGTATCCACACATCCCTAAGAAAGTACGAATCTGCTTCTGGCTCTGCGGCAGAGTCCTGTGTTGTATGGCCTCAATTCTGTCGGTTGTCAGGTGTCTTAGCCCCTTAGTGAGGCAGTGTCCTAAGTATTTGACCTTAGTCTGACATGGCTGTAATTTATCCTTTGCCACCTTGTGCCCTGTTTGTGAAAGATGAAGCAACAACAATTTAGTATCATGTAAACATAACATAAAAGAATCAGAGCACAACAACAAATCGTCCACATATTGAATTAGAACAGACCCATTGTGGGGTTGAAAGGATTGCAAACAGTCATGTAAGGCTTGGGAGAAAATATTGGGGCTGTCAATGAACCCCTGGGGTAGTCTGGTCCATGTGTATTGCACTCCCCTGTAGGAGAATGCAAAAAGGTATTGGCAGTCAGGGTGAAGAGGGACTGAGAAGAAAGCAGAACATAGATCAATGACAGTAAAATGACTGGCAGACGGTAGAATCTGCATGAGGATGACAGCTGGATTCGGCACTACGGGGAATTGGCTCTCAACAACTTTATTAATTCCCCTTAAGTCCTGGACTAATCTATAGCCCCTCCCCCCACTCTTCTTCACAGGGAAAATGGGACTATTTGCTGTACTGGCTGTACGAATTAAAATCCCTTGTTGTAACAGCCTCTCAATAACAGGATATACCCCTAGTTCCACCTCCGGTTTTAATGGATACTGTGGGATTTTTTAAGCTATCCTACCACTTTTTAGATTGACCATGACAGGGGCTACGTTTGCCATCAGTCCAGTGTCCTGTCCATCTCTGGTCCATAGGGAACCTGGTATTTCCAGCAACATCCCCTTTACTTGAGATGGACTTTGTTCTACAACAGGAGAGTGTAACATTAACCTTTGAGGGGTGTCCAATATATCCTGTACCTCATGTGCGACCTTCTCTGGTATATCTAAGAACACACCATCAGAAGTACAGTATATGACACATCCCATTTTACATAACAAGTCTCTCCCTAGCAAGTTAGTAGGAGCCGCTGCAGCCAAGAGAAACGAATGCTTAGTATGCAGAGGCCCAATAGTAACTTCAGCGGGTTTAGTTAGAGGATAATGTAACACTTTTCCCGTTACCCCCATAGCTGGAATGGTTTTACTGGTCACCTGTAGATTGAAAGGAGAGGTTATCACAGATCGGGCCGCCCCTGTATCTACAAGAAAAGTTTGTTTCCTACCAGCTATGTCAACTATCATTTTTGGTTCTTCACTCTGACTCTCAGTTAACCTCACTGGCTGTAGACTACAGGTATGACCTGACCCCTAGCGCTGACTATTAATTTCCCGCGCAGCATTTGCTGCTGTAATATGCGCGGGTAGATGTGAGTCTTCTAGTCTATGTGAATCCCTCCTTGGAGGATATCTATGTGACCCACCCTTATGTGTATTGAGTCTTTCCTTTTTACAATCTCTTATGTAATGTCCTTCCTCGTTACAGTTGAAACACCGGATCACTTTAGGTTTCTTGTTATATGGGTTGTATGCTGGTGGTCGTGTATGCACCCCTTCCAGAGCCTGTATACTTACCGTCATTAACCTATCACTTTTCTCTTCCCTTTTTCTAAAAAGGCTTTTGTCATGCTCCACAGCAGACTCCCTAAGAGAGTCTACCGTGACACCTCTCCAATTAGGTAATGTGGTTTGTACTCTCGTCTTTAAATTTTCTCTAAGGCCATCCATCAGTACTCCTACAGCTACCTCTCTGTGATGTGGGTCCTCACTTATGTTGGATATCCCAGTAAACCGTGTTATCGCTGCTATAGCTCTAGTGAAGTAATCTGCTGCTGTTTCACTATCCTTTTGTTTAATGGTGAAAATCTTACTCCAATTTACTACTACTGGAAAATAGATGGCTAAGTGTTTGACAATTTGTTCTATATTCTTTTGGTTAATCTCATCAGTCAAGGTGTCATCTTCCTCCAACAAACAATCTTCAATGAATTTTTGTATGTTAGTATTGGGAGGAAGACACGCCCTCAACACTACACGCCAATCCTTATTGGTTGGTTCGTGGGCATTTCCTAAGTCTTTAACAAATTTCTGACACTTAGCCAACTCTTTTCTAGGATCTGGGAATTCAGTCATAATGGAACGTAATTCTGATCTAGTCCAGGGACAATGTATTGTAACATTTCTTAAAGGAACTACACCATCCTTATCCGGTTTCCCATTGGGAACTGATATTGTGCGGACTGGGAACGCACCCTCTGGTTCACTGACTTCAAGGGACACTACAGGATTTGCTGGTTCTTGATTTAGAACGCTTTCACTCCTAGTGATCACGCTACTCTCACCTATCTCAGCCATTTTCTCATACTTGCGTTGAGCCTCTAGTACACTAACGGCATGGGCAATGACCGAAATCACAGTGGGTTCATCTTCATTTTCAGATACACTTGATTTAAACTGGCTTAAAACAGGATACAACTTAGCAATTTTTCTATTTTCAGTTTTAACAATGGCTGTACTTAACCCTCCCGCCACATAAGGTGGCGGGGGCGCGCTTGCGCTGAGTTCGCCACGCTTCTCAACGGTTACATCCGCCTTGCGCGCGCTTTTCGCCACGCCTAATTCCGGTTTGCATTCGCTGCTCTGCCACGTGTTACCTTCCATTTGCCACAATTTTAAACAATCATTATGTTTATTCCTCACTTTTGTTGAGGTAATCAACCATACTTTATCTTTTACAGTATTTAGTACCTCTGCATTAAAACTTCCTATAGTTGGAAAAGGCCTATCACAAGCTTTGGTCATCTTGACCCACGTGTCACAATACACAGTTGCGTATGCACCATATTTCTTACACATGAGAAACCTCGCTGAACCAATAGGGCCTTCCTTAGGCAGTACACTGACCATCTCTAGCGTATGCTTAGCACTCATGTTGAACAATATACCTTCTACCCGGAACACAGACACACCGCAGTGCTCTGTTCCTTCCGGCTAACAATTCCAACTCTGTCGCTACAACCACAGCTAGAGATCTTTAATGCTCGGTGAACGTATTACCTTTAGCCGCGTTCACTCGCTTTTCTCGCACCCGGCGAGGATCCCTAATACAGAAATATCACTGTGGGCCCCAAGGGCTATCAGCTCCTCGATACCCTGGCTCAACCACAAAAATCTGTTGAGTTTATTATAACTGGGAGAACAAAGTCGATACAATCAACCAGCCTTTCCAATATAATTCCTCCTAGCTGCTTCACCAATTCGCACTAACGGTGCGGTTAGATCGCACTGCCTACCAATACTAATTATTAGCAAACCTTGCGATCGATTGGTAGCGCTTTGCGAAAACCCGGTTTTCGCATTCGGTATACCTGCCCTGTATACCGTCCTTCAGTTGGGCAATCCGCCTCGTCAGACAGCAACTGAGCACAATGAATAATGAACAGTGTATCTACGTTACAACATCACACACTATACACCTTTTCTGCGCAGAAAATCAAAAGTTCCCAACAACAGTAGTAATATCTCAGAGGCTTTCACAAGTTATTATACTATGCATGTATAATAACTATCAAAACGATTGTTTAACCACGTGGCAAATCTACCGGGAGTTCACATACGCAAAGCAGGAAGTACACATACGCTAAGCAATGCAATACAGTTAAAACGCACAATGACAGAAAAAAGAAACAGTTTGCTCTTTTGTCCCTAGGTTCTAGTTAGCGTGCCCTAGATAATGCAAAACGGACATTCGGTTTCACAACACAGAGTAAAATTCAGGTTTTGAACACCATGCGTTCTTACCCGTTTATGACGCGTCTCCACCCTTTGTTGCGGAACCGAAATCCGTTGGTCTTGCGTATCATCGGCAACGAAATCTCCAAAGCTCACGAGCCCCCAAATCGTTATGTGCGTATTGTCGCTAACCAATAACGATTGTCGAACCTTGAGTTGTGTTTCCAAAGCACAAAGATTTATTCGCAAATAGTAGAATAAATATGCTCAAGCGAAGTAATAGTAAATACAGCCGTTACTTATCGCAGGCGCTCTGGAACCAGTGCAGTCATTCAATCCTGAAGTCTGGGGACAAGATGTCTGCACTCTGGATCACAAGCTGCTGCTTATATACACAATCAAATACAGTAATACAATGAAGATGGTATAGCTTGCATCTATTGGTCCAGGTCTCAGGAATGTCCAAGGGGTTGTCAATCATTGGCTGGTTCATCCCAAGGAATCCAAAGGAGGGGGTCATCTCTGCAGGGGGTATGCTCTGCTCTTCCCGCCAAGATTCCTTAGTCTTAAGTAGTTCATAACTCCCTATCATTCAGAACTTGTGTATGTACTCTGCGATTCCCTCGCAGAGTGAACCAAACAGTAGGATATGTAACAAGGTTCATTATGATACCACTCATGATGCTATTCCTTCAACCCGTTCCGTGTATTTCACTAATATGCATGTAACTCTGATATAACATATAAATACTACTATATTTCGACATAACTGACTATGTGTTGCAACTACCATTAATGTGTACTATTTTATAAGTATGCGTGTTTGTGCGAATGTATGGTAAAAGACCAATTACTGTTGCTGCCACGTGTAGTGGATGCGTACGCCCTCTCACGCCGTAGCGTGCCCTTGTACGTCGTAGCGTACCGTACGCATCTTTTCAGACAAAGTCAACCAAGTTTGCTCGACTTTAATTGAAATGACTTTATCCAATTTGCTGACTTCGACAGTGCTTTATTTGAATGGAAGTTTGTGCTGGTTAGAATGAATGAAGTCATTTGTTTGAATGGCATATGTAAAGTTTGTGATTGCATGTGGAATCTGAACTGATAATGCTGGGAATAGTGAGTTATAGTTAATACTGTGATTAATGTTTGTATTGGCTAAAAAATTGTTTATTTGCAGGAGTTTATGAGCACATGGTTTAACAGACAAAAGGTTGACTTTGTATTACTGGGACCTCTACCCACTCCCCTTAGTATGGATATTATGCAACCTACCTGATACTGGAGTATAAAGAAATAAAATACACTATGGCTAATATGCATAGGCTTATTTGATTATGAGATATAATGTCATATGTGACTGTGTCTAAATTGTGTTACATAAATAAAATTGTATGCATTTTGTAAAATCGTGTGTTTGTAAGATAGTTGAAGTTTCCATATGAGATAGGTGAAGTGAAATAATATGACAAAATATGGTGTTGGTTCATGAATAATGAATGTGAATGTTATGAGATATAAATAGTTTAGGAGTTTTATAGTGTTGTGAAGTTTCTGTGATATATAAATGGAAGTATGTTTTTGTTGGATGTTGAAAACGAAGGATAATATGTGTAACAAAAACATACATACACATGCGCTTATGGGTATCCACATTAACAGATTGACAAGCTTCTTCTCATGATCATAAACCGGATCAATGTATATGAAAATAAATCAGAAATAGTTATATGGTGTAGTATATTGTACAAATGATATCCTTCACCATACAGAGATAACAAGATTCCCAGAGAAATAGTGAGGAAATGAAATCACTCTTCAACCCGCATTGTGGATAAACACCTTGTCTTTTATTCTATATGCTTATAAGATGAAATCTTGAACATCTGCGTTGTATAATCACCACCAGTCATATTCCTTACTTCAATAGGCAAATATCCAGAGCCTTCCTTTTCACCAAATAACATATGTGGAAAAAAGGGAATGTAGAACAACATAGTGTATTACCACTTTAATCCACCAAACACAAACAAAACATATAAAACATGTAAAAACAAAGTTAAAAATCCTTAAAGAATAAGGATAATGCCCGTAGCAAGACATCCAGATCTCACTAGCATGTAAGGGAAGCGTCCATATGACAACTGCAAAACTCCCTTCCACTCAAAGTGATGGCTGGAAAAACGGGTCTTGTAATACACTGTCAACACGTTTCTACTCCTTAACTGAAGTCTTTATCAAGGCAAGATATGTTGCTTGTTATCCGGCACTGTTTTATATCCAAGTGTTCCAATCGCATACCCGTGGTTTCCGCATAACGCCGAACCCGGAAGTGCGTAACCGGAAGTAGATTCTCGAAAAGAGGCTTGGATCAATAATTCATAGAAAGTTCCTTAAAGTCCTATATTCCAATCTGGTAAAGATGAGTCTTCTAGAAGGGTCCTGAAAACTTCATGCTTTAACGTAGATCAAATGGCATATAGAGCCAAACATATAATATGGATCTTGCTCCTTCTGTAAAGTGGATCTCCTAGCAAAAATCACACTCCACCGTCATGGAATCATAGGGAAGAGAAAAAAATATACTCCATAGTGTAAAAACGTCAACACAATTTAATTCACAAAAACAATAAAATAGATAATATTCATAGAAGCAAACAACGTAGCGACAGATCCAGCCTGAAGACAAGGGATAGATGGACCCTCACCGTCCTGAGGCTTGCTGAAGGCGTGTAGACAGATGAAATAAAGGGAGCGGTTACACTGGTACCTCTCGCTAACTATCCCCGCTCTAACAGCAAAACTCACAGGTCCGATATGGGAACTACCCGCTAGAGGTCTCCGGCGTCTGACGTCAAACAAGTCCCCCGTCAGCCAACGCGTTTCAGCTCATCTAGAACCTTTGTCAAGGCATGTACACGGGGTTAAAACAGTACTCCTTATATAGTCAGGATGAATAAATATTAATACAAGAATATTCAGAAGCGGACAACAATGAATAACATCTAATAATAAACATACATAAAAGTATCAGTAATGTGAATTAAACAATCCAACCGCAATTATGAGGCAGTATACATCATATCAGCAAGAAATAAACATAAACAACCTCCCCTAAACAAACAGGAGGATCAGTTATAAGAGGATAGAAATATTATAATAAACCAGCAGATAAAGGAGGTGGCGCTGTTATTATGGACCTCAATAAATATGAGAATGAAGTATATAGACAATTAGAAGATGCATATAAAAAAAAAATAAGAATGACCCTACGGATAGGATTCATATCAAGTTGGATGATTTATTTTTTAGCAAATATCAGAATATGGGTATAGTCACAGACCAATTTAAGGACTATTTCTATTCCCACTGTACCAGTGATCTATGTTCTGCGAAAAATTCACAAAGATTTGTTGAATCCCCCAGGTAAGTCTATCATAGCAGGGACAGGTATTACTACAAATTTGTCTGAATATATTTATTTCCATTTTCAACCTATAGTTAAAAGCACCAAGTCATATTTTAGAGACACAAGTGATTTTCTTACAAAGACATCTACAGTATCTTAGAAATCAAATTATTTTTTGGTCACGGCGGATGTTTGTTCGTTATATACAATTATAACACACGAGTTAAGCATACAAGCAGTAGAATATTTTCTTGGGACAACCTCATACTCTGAGAATATGAAGTCCTTTTTGTTTGAGGGTATTAATTTAATTTGAACACATAATTATTTTAGCTTTAAGGAACAATACTACATGCAAAAAAATCGGTACTGCAATGGGGACCAGGGTCGCCCCTAGTTATGCTAAACTATTCATGACTTGGTGGCAGGAATTCCATGTCTGGAGGGGGCATGACTTTGGGGCAAACCTGGTCCTATGGTATCGCTATATAGATGATATATTTTTCATCTGGCAAGGGAGTGAAGAACTTGACCAGTTTTGTTTCTATTTGAATGAAAATAGTTACAACATCCGTCTTATATTTGATTCGAGCCAGATTTCAGTTAATTTCTTAGATATCACTGTTTATATCAAAGACTCATGTTTATTTACCAAAACCTTTAAAAAATCCACAGATATTAAGTTATATACAATTTAAAAGTAATCATCAATTTAACTGGCTCAAAAATATTCCATTAGGTCAAATAAAAAGAATTTAAAGAAACTGTATATAGGGAGAAGTACTACACGATCAGATTGAAGAAATAAAAACTTGTTTTTTAGATAAGGGTCATGATGGAACATATCTAGATAAGTTAGAAGATGTGAATAAGATAAATAGGAGTACACTTTTGGAATCAAGAAGGAAAAAGAAAAAGAAAAAAAATGAGAAAAATAGATTTGAATGGGCTTTTATTACCCAATTCAATGGTGATCATAAGAAAATGAAAAAAATATTCCTTAGACATTGGAAATTGTTGAAAAGAGATAAAATCATTGGTCTGAAACTACCGGAGAGACCTTTATTTATATACAGAAAAGCACCAAAGTATAAGGGACAAATTAGTTAAAAGTGTTATATCAGACATATTCAGTAGACCTATAAGAATGAAAGGTTTTCATAGATGTGGTTTGTGTTGTGCCTGCAGGACAGTAACCTCCAATAGTAGCAAAATGAGTGAATTTATGTTGAAAGGAAAACTGTATAAAATTGATCAATTTATCACATGTCATACCAGCCATATAGTATATGTAGTGCAATGTAAGTGTGGGCTACTATATATAGGACAGACTACATGTCCTCTAAAAATTAGGATTAGAGAACATATAACGAATATCATCAATATCTCTCAATGTTAAAAATGTACATTCCTGTAATCCAGCCTGTATAAATCATTTTTGGACTATTCAGAGAATAGACTCCCAATGGAGGAATAGAGATGTAAACAGTAGACTTGCTAAGGCAGAAATGCACTGGATTTAGAAGTTAAATACTCTTATTCCTGGGGGTCTTAATTCTGACTTTGAACTCAAATGGTTCTTGCAGAATGCTGTTAATAATGAATATAAATCTCTTTGTCTTTGCGTCTCTTTGAGTTTCCATAGGACCAAGGATTACAAGAAAATTGGATTTTCTGAATACTACATGTTTTGTGTAGCTGGTATATATGATTATTTTTCCCAATAGTTGATGTTTAAATTAGATAATTTTACATTGTCATTAGATAAGATGATTAGTTATATCCTCTGTGAGATCATGTATAATATGAAGTATATAGCCATAATTATCTATAATTTTTGTTTGAAGTGATATGGATTGCTATTTTAATTATTCCCTATCCCTTTGGTTATTATGTATGATGTATAACACTATTTGTGAAATGTACTAAATCATATTTTCTATACATTAGATAGGTCCATAGTTATGAGAAGAAGCTCATTATTTTGTTATCATGGGCATGTATGGAGAATTATAGGAGATGTAAATTACTAGTATGTTATATGTTTCCTTATAAAATAGCTGATGTGTGCAATGTACTCAAATTTTTCATATTGTGAATAGATAGGAAAGTTAATATTTTCTTGTAAGCACCCATAATATAAAGTATATAGTCATATTATTTATCATTTTATTATGTAAGTGAGGTGGAACGCATCACAAGTGTCCAAGCCTCATTATGAGTCAGGCACTTTCTATGAATTATTGATCCAAGCCTCATTTTGAGAATCTACTTCCGGTGACTTCAGCGTTATGAGGAAACCACGGGGATGGGATTGGAACACTTGGATATAAAACAGTGCCGGATAACAAGCGACATATCTTGCCTTGATAAAGAATCCAGTTAAGGAGTAGAAATGTGTTGGAAAGTGTATTACAAGACCCGTTTTTCCAGCCATCACTTTGAGTGGAAGGTAGTTTTGCAGTTGTCACCTCGACGCTTTCCCTACATGCTAGTGAGATCTGAACTTCTTGCTACGGGCATTATCTTTATTCTTTAAGGATTTTTAACTTTGTTTTCACATATTTTATATGTTTTATTTGTGTTTGGTGGATTAAAGTGGTAATACACTATGTTGTTCTACATTCCCTTTCTTCCACATATGTTATTTGGTGAGAAGCAAGTCTCCGGATATTTGCCTATTGAAGTAAGGAATATGACTGGTGGTTATTATACAACGCAGATGTTCAAGATTTCATCTTGTAAGCATATAGAATAAAAGACAAGGGGCTAGATTTACTAAGCTGCGGGTTTGAAAAAGTGGGGATGTTGCCTATAGCAACCAATCAGATTCTAGCTATCATTTTGTAGAAGGTCCTACATAAATGAAAGCTAGAATCTGATTGGTTGCTATAGGCAACATCCCCACTTTTTCAAACCCGCAGCTTAGTAAATCTAGCCCCAGGTGTTTATCCACAATACGGGGTTGAAGAGTGATTTCATTTCCTCATTATTTCTCTGGGAATCTTGTTACCTTTGTATGATGAACGACATCATTTTTACAATATAATACACCACATTACTATATCTGGTTTATTTTCATATACATTGATCCGGTTTATGATCATGAGAAGAAGCTTGTCAATCTGTTAATGTGGATACCCATAAGCGCCTGAGTACGTATGCTTTAGTTACTCATTGTATGTATTGAGATTGGTGGATAATCTTTTCATAAGTTGTGGCAGTCTTTAGGAGTGCGCTATAATTACACCTTACTATATTGTATTATATTTAAAACAGAGGATAGTCTGAGAGTGTATCTCCCCCCCCCCCCCCCACACACAAACACACACCTTTCACAATAGGTAACACTGATTAGGCACACCCTCGCACCACACAGTACAAGCTGGTATATATACACCCTTACACGCAATAGCTGACACACACACAGAATAAAGTTATATATTTATAAAGCAGGCAATGAATGTAATGTAATGTATTAACATTTATACTATAGCATCTATGTCTATAGAGTAAATGACACTTGTTGATGCTATATAATATACTTGGATTACTGAAACTGTTTTATATTTTATATATATACATATATATATATATATATATATATATATATATATATATATATATATATATATATATATATATAACAGTGTTACAATTAGAATGTTAATTAAGAATACAAAACATTTAAAATGAAGCTACATCTTGCGTGTAGTCTTTCTTGAAAATATAATCATAAGCTTATTGGTCCTGTGGATTTAATACAGAAAAGGAAGTATAATCCTTGCATTAAACAAAAACGACATTTGCCAAGAGTTTGATGATGGCAATTGTCATAAATACATTATTAAATAGTCATCAACGCATTTGCCAGACTATCAGATCTCCTCCTCACCCTTTAACAAATACTTCATATTGAATATAAAAGTAAAACGTCAAAGTTCCAATGTTGATTAAAGGGTTTTGCAGAAAGAGTGGGTTTATAAAAAGCATGCATAAAAACTCAAGAGAATAGATTAATTTACACAGAACAATCTTACCTTGCAACTTGGTATGATATTCACTTCTTGATTAACTTCCAACTCTCTTTTTGCTACACAAAAATTAAATATTATTTTAGAATACCAAAAACATAATTTATTTCATGTCCTTGTTTAAATATAGAGTATCATATTCTTATTTGCAGTGAGGGTCAGACTGGCCATCTGGCAGTTCTTGCAAATGCTAGATAAGCCGGTTATAAACTGGACTGTCATAGTCTGTGCGCCGAGTAATGGGGCCGGCCTACACTGACTTCCTGGTGGCCCAGTCTCCCCCGTCCCTCCCCAATGAATGGCTCTGTGACACATGGGACGCGCACCACGTGATAGGTGCCGTCCCATGTGTGAAGAGAGACTACAGAGCGTGCCTTGGAATGAACAAGGTAAGGGGGGGGGGGGTAGTTTGTTAGTTTGTGTGTGTATGGCAGGGTATGACTATAGTGTGTGTGTGGCAGGGTATAACTATAGTGTGTGTGGGCCAGTGTATGACTATACTGTGTGTGACGGTGTATGACTATAGTGTGTGTGTAGGGGGGACAGTATATGACTATAATGTGTGTGGGGGACAGTATCTGACTATAATGTATGAGGGGGACAGTATATGAATATAATGTGGGGAAGGGGGGGCTTAATATAATATGGGAGGCAGGCTATTAATCTTATGGTGAATTGCAGGTGGGGGCTAATTAGTGGGTGCCATTTTATTTGTGGGGTGATGGGGGGCAATTTAATTTAATAGTGGGGCCTATCAATTTAATGCTGGGGTGGTTTGGGAGCTATTAAATGAATGTGGGGCTGTTTGGGGAAAATGGTTATATTTATTAAACGTAAATGCTATTTCATTTCTTGCTGGGGTTGTTTGGAGGGAGGGAAAGGTTTATTTATTAAATGTGAATGCTATTAATTTAATGTCAGGGCTTATTGGAGGGAAATAGATGTATTTATCAAATGTGAATACTATTATTTTAATGTTGCGGCTGGAGGGAGGCCTAATTTTAAAACGTGGGTGCTATATTGATTTAACAACGGGGCTGGTTGGAGTTTTCTAAATTTCATGTACTCTTTTTTTCCTCTCAAACGTTCCAGGATCCAGACAAGCAGCAACTGATCTAAAGACACCAGCAGCCACAAGTGGTGAAAGTGACAAGACAGGTAGGAGAGACCAGGACAGTCTGCCAACTGTCCTGAATTTGGTGGGTCACTGTCCCGCTTAGTCAGGATTTGGTCTGACTGCAAGCACAGTTGGGAGGTATGTCCCGCTTCACACTGTACTGCTTGTGAAGGCAGAACTGCGTGCACCTAACAGTAGTGCACACAGTGTTGCTTGCGTATTTGTCGAAAATGCGTCTAATAACCAAATAACAGCATAGAAGTCCCCCTGTCTTAAGTGCCCTGGGCACCCCCGAGCCTTAATCCAGCTCTGGTTATTAGGAAGAATCTGATAGTTGCTCCCAGTCCCGGACAGCACACAGTCTGCAGAGTAAGCCGAGGAGCTTCTATGTCACCCTGTCTGTTGTTGCTGGGGACCGTTTGGGCTTGGCTTGCCACCGTCCCCCCTTTTCTTTCTCCCAAATGCGCCCTCTAACCGCAGTATGAGGGACTTTTGCTGCTGCCACAACTAGTTTCCTTGGTGGCACCTGGAACTGCGTCCTTCTGGGTAACTCTTGCTGCTAGTCTACCCCCTTGCTGGTATACATGGCCTGGTACACCTGACCTCATGCCTTTAGATCAGGGTTGCGGGCAGAGCGTTGGTACTGGAATGCTGGTTCCCAACCTCAGAGCAGCCAGATAACGGAATAGACTTTTCTTCTCCTCTCACTGCTCCTCATCTGCTGCACAACTTTGCAAATCATTACACCAGCTCCAATTCAAATTACACACCCTCACCTACAAAGCTTCCCTTTATACATCTCAAATCTCATATCAAAATACTCTCTATACCACCCTCTTAGACCTACCTCTGACCTTGTCTCGTCTCTGATAACCATCTCCCACATGCGCCTGCAAGACTTCTTCCGTGCTGTTTCCTCAGTTATGAAATCCCCTACCACGCCCAATGAGGCGTTCAACACAGCCTTCAAATCGTTAGATTGTCTCTGAAAACCCATCTCTTTTTCAAAGCTTACATTATTCCTGATACTATTCACACTAATACATCCTCACAGCTGTCCCAATCTTTACTCTAAGACACAATCACTCCTCTTGTTTCAGCTATGCCCTATTGCACTTAGAATATATGCTCTTCAATCAATGAGCAAGGGCCTCCATACCCTTTGTTTTCATGTTTGCATTTATTTTGTCTGCCTTGTATGTCCTTGTTTTCCCTACTGTACAGCTCTGTGGAGCACTGTGGCGCCTTACAAATCTGCAATAATAATAATAATAATGTTTCTTAGAAATATGTAATAGAATGTAACAGGATTTGGATGCAAACTGGATGCGACAGTTCTGAGTCAAGGATAATACCTTGGGAGCGAGCATGAGGGTTAGGGATTATTGTCGTGCAGTCAACAGAAAGTAGAGATGTCAGGAAAGTAGCTTCTGTTCTTGTTGACATGACTGTATTCCAAATTAAAAAAATAAAATAGAAAAAAAATCTAAAAATTTAAGTTAAAAGAAACCATCCTTTTAACGGTCAATATTCTCACCCTAGTACTCCCCTCATAACAAATTATTAGATTACATTTTATATCATCTTTGTAAACACCCCCCTCACAACATATTCCCAGTCTTACTCGGAGTCCAAACAGTATCCTTGGCCCGTCCCTTGCCTTTTCCTTGCATAGACTCCAGTCTTGCCATTGCTGCAGAAGCAGCAGCTATTTGAGCCTCTTCTGAAGGTGGCTTCCGAGGCTTGGGTTGTTCCTTAGCAGCAATATCAGGATTAACGCTTTATAAAAAAGAAAAAAAGGAAAATATATATGACATACATCGCAGCATACAAAAATCAATATACAAGTATATAAAAGGTGGGAAGACAGTAAAATTAACTTGTTTATTAGCTTATTAAGAGGATAATGTGAATTCAAAAGTGACACAAACGTAAACCTCAGGTTTTATTGTAGTATTGTAATAGGGGGAGGATCTGCACCTCTGTTTGTCAGGACATACCAGTTTATTTAATTATCCTTAGTAGTTCAATGGATTCTGCCATATTTCTGAGAAAAAGCTCTCCTTTGCCCACTTAAACAAATGTAAGGTTATGCCTCAATGTCTAAAACATATATATCAGTGATCGACAATCAAAATGATAGAATTCAGGAGACAATCAAATCTAGAAGCCAGCAGGAACTTCTAAAGGAGC
This sequence comes from Mixophyes fleayi, assembly GCF_038048845.1. NCBI lineage: Eukaryota > Metazoa > Chordata > Amphibia > Anura > Limnodynastidae > Mixophyes > Mixophyes fleayi. Next base: position 197,333,724 of record NC_134402.1, on the reverse strand, counting down.
CTGGGAAAAAGTGCAGGATTCAAAAATCAGTTGAAAGGACTCCCAAAATATAGGCTTCAGCAGTAATATTTTAGGTGTACTGTCCTTCCTGGGATTTGTCCAGCCCTAATATATACTTACAAATTGTATGCAATATAAAATACTTAATTGTGTGCGATTTATTCTTGGAAGATACAATTTGTATTGCAATGTATCCAATGTCGCCCCCCCAAGCTTGGAGGATTCTTCTTCCAAGTTGTGCGTCTTTGCTTCCGCCACATCAAGAGGACTGGAATAAGTGTGTAGCAAAGCACAGCCTGCAGTTGTATGTACATCATTCGCCAAAGCTTGAGCTCTGTGCCTATGAGCTTGCCACTGCCATTGTTTAATGTGCCCTTAATATTTTTGAAACCAATTGTTCATACACTATTACTTGTAGGATCCGTCTTGCTGACATGTCTTTTGATATATTTTTATACTATACACGTTAAATGCAGAAATTATTGTTTGTAAAATGTTTCTCAATGGTAACTAAAGTATACAGATGTACACACGTATGTATGAGTATGTTATCTTAAATAAGGGTTTAAAATAATAATAATAAAAAACACACAATATTTTCACTGGCACACTAAACCTTTTGCGCCTTGGGAGCCAATGCATGGAAAGTTGCCACTGCATTGTATAAAACGTTCAGTTTTGTCCTCATTATTATCTTGTCACTGTATATTTTACGTAAATAGTTCTTTATACCACGATGCTCAAACAATCTTCTAGCGCAATTGCCACCAAAAATAAGACCTTGAACTTGAGCCATTTCGGATGACTCTTCTGCAAAGGTTCAAAGGATTCTGATACTTGAGATTTGATGTGGGGGCAAATCCTTTAAGCTGCTTGAATAAGTTTTTCTACTAAATCATATGGCAGTAATCTTTTTTCAAGAAATACGGAATCCTGCAATCTGCACCTTTAACGTACTGCATGCCAAACCCTTTTGTAACCCTTCCTGAAGTCCAGTACTTGGGATATATTTGCATCCACATGGTTAATTATTCTGACCCTACACCAATTTACAGTACACTTTTGAAGAAACAATCCTTTGTTCTTGAGTATTGACCATTCAAGTTCGATGCCCTCAAGGAAAGAGTTTTGGGATTTGGATGATAGATGGGCCCCTTGATGTAACAAATCTGGGCAAAGGTCGCGATTGTTTTAGGCACATTTCCCATGCTTGTGTGAACACTGCCAACAAGGCCAGTATGGAAGCATTGCTATCACTTTGGGTCCCTAATTTCTTTTGTCCTCAATGTGCAAGCTATGCGAGATATTAAAGGGAAAAGATAACAGACTAACTCCATGTTGTTTTCCCTTGCTTAGGGATTCTTGTGGCAAGAAAAAAAATTGTGCTACTTTGACATTTTTACTTATTTTAATTAGGTCGATTTGCAGTATCCCAAACCTTCTCGTCACCTGTTAAACACTTCCATGTTTAGGCTCCATTGCAAAGAATAAATCCTGTACCGGCTCAAGTAGTCTGTCAATCCGTTATATATGCCAACTATATGTAAGGCTGCCCGGGATTTTAGATTCTGCTCTGCCCATGCTAAATTCTGTGTTGCTTCGGTCATCATGGACATACTCCTGATGCCCCCTTGTTGGTTTCAAAATGCTGTCACTGTGTGACTGTTTGTTTGAGAAGATCTTAAAAAAAAAGAGCATTAATGTTTGCTGCACAATTGTGGCTGAAAATGTTCTATTACTTACCACACTGCTTTTGCTTCAAAGATATTTACATGCCATCTCTTTTCTTTTTGTGAACTACCTATATTTGTAGAGGAGCTCCTCATCCTCTGGAGCTTAAATCTGTGGCCATCACTGTCCATTTTGACTCTGATATTGGAATTCCCCTGCTTTTCATGTTGGACTAACTACCAATTGAGAGACTTCTTAGTCTTGCGAGCTATTTTTGATCAACTGATTCAGGGATCTTGGATTGCGGTCCCATTGGTCGAGTATTTCTTGCTGAAGATTTCTGATATGCACATTTGGTTGATGAAAACATTCCTAGAAGTTATTTTATTGATTACTGTTGTTGAACTTGGAAAGTCAACTGCTGCAGTTTCAGAAGCATGTCTTCTGATATGGGGGCTTTACTCTTCTTGTATCTATCCATACTCCTAGAATTTGTAGTTGCTGTGAGGGTATTAAATAACTCTTGTCCCAGGATATTATCCATCTATGCTTCTGTAATAGGTCAATTACTCTGTCTGTGCTGACTTGCGTGATATGTTCTGATTTAGAAGATGGTGTCTAGGTATGTGAATACTGCAATACCATTCTCTGAGAAATGCCATCAATACTATTAACACTTTGGTAAATGTCCTGAGAGTTGTAGATAATTAAAACACTAGGCATTAGTCCCAAGCAGAAGAACCTGATAAATAGGAATGAAAGTGATAACTTGCTTATACATGAATGCTTTCAGTGTAGCGTAATGCCTTTACTTGTGCTCGGGATGCTGGGGTTTCACAAACACATTCTTCCTGGGTAAGCACAAAGGTCTATCCTGTACCCCTTGGTTACAATATCTTGGGGTCACTGATCTTGTGTAGTCTAGATATAAATATCTGCAAACCTTGCAATCCTGCCTACCAGCAAGCTTGCCGAAGACTGCATTGTCCCAGAGTCATTGTGGATTTTTGGAGCGTCTCCCTTCTTTACCTCTGAAGGACCGAAAAGGCTGTTTGCAAGATGTCCCTCCATAGTGTCTTGAATAATACTTACCTAGGAAATATGCCCTTTCTCCTCCAAAATTACTGCTTTGATGAAAAAGAAACAGGTCCCCTGGCTACTCCTGGTGAAGCTATGCGTCTAGCTGAAAATGTAATTATGTCCAAGAATACCTCACACATGAATGCAATTCCTCTCTTCCCGATTTCTAGAATTTTTAGCAGACTGTCTGGTCACCTTCTCCTTGAATGTCTTCATACAAATTATCCATTCAAATTCTCAGTGCCCGGTATACCAAGGCCACTGCTGTTCCTGCTTTATTCCTGAAGACGCATGAAGTTTTAGGAAACATTTCTCTATATTTTAAATATATAAAGATACATACTTTCCAACTTTTTGACATTAATTTTCACTTTTCACACTCTTTATTTAGGATTTTAATAGTCACGCTATGTACTATAAATACTTTGCGTCTAAAGTTTATCTTTAAAAAAAAATTTTTAAAAAAATTTAGAAACGCACATACTGCTCAGTCCACCAGTTTTTAGGGTTCTACTATAGAAGTTCACAAAGTACAGAAGCTCAATTTAACAATCTAGTGCCAGCAGCAGGAGAGTGAGCTACTAATGAGGCCCAGTAGATATCTCCAAAATGGAGAGCGAGACTGTGAGACTGGGTAATAGTTTTACAGAGAATTAATTTCCATGGAGGTACAGTTGCTAGCATGGGTCCACACAGTGCTGGTCCTTGGGTTAAATCTCAATTAAGGTGCTATATACGGGGCGGTTATATGTTCTCCCCATGATTGCGCAATTTTCCATGTGGTGCTATAATTAGATGATCTCTAGATTGCTGGAACGATTTTAAGCTCTCATGAATATGGCCATTTCTACCCTTTGTTCCTTCTCAGTCAACCCCAAATGTCCCTGCTCTGTTTCTTCACTGCAAACTGTGCCCAAAGAAAATGAAACCAATTAAATCTCCACCTCTGATCCATTTCTTCTGCACATCTGCAGCTTCATCCTCCTTTGACAAAAGCTGCACACATACTACCTCTAAACCAACTAAAACTTTGCTGTCTTCAAAACCACAGATGTCCCAAAGTGATGCCATGCCTATACATGATGATACTACTTCCATAGAAATGGACGGTCCAGTCACTTTACGCTCATTCCAACTCCATCTTCACTGAAGATGAACATCTGAATTTCGAGCTACTATCAGAGAAAAAAAATCTGAAGTCTGAATTAGGGACACATATGGATCACTTGGAAAGAAGATTGGAATAACTGGTCTCATCCCACAATTACCTTATCTCTGCCCACTACTCATTTCAAGAGGAGGTTGCATGCATCAGGAAAAAAAAAAACAACTTACCGACTAGATCTAGGCATAACAACATTAAAATCAAAGGTATTCTGGACTCTGTCTCTAATGCGAACATGCACAACCTTGCCATCTCACTATTTACAAACTTATGCATTCAGCATCATCCACTGACCTTATCAACAGGATTCAAAAACTGCTCAAATCTAAACAAGCTCTGGACTCTTCTAAGTATATTCTGCTAAAAGCACACTTCTTTCATAGTAAAGAACAGTTTCTCAAAGCAGCGCTTCCTTTCGTCTTCCATCTCTACTTGTTAAACACTCGGAGATCATCAGATGTTTCCAGATATTTCTCATGCCACTTTAACAAAACGCCGACTACTTTGCCCCATCACCACAGTTCTGAGGACAGCAAACATTCAATATATATGGGTCTTCTCAACTTGAATGATCACCCACAGAAATGGTACCTACACATCCATCACAACTTTATAAATGTGCCTGACCATCCTGAAAGAATGATAAATACCAGTGAAGATACCCTCCACAGTACTTTCTAAACAGATACGCAAGGAATGGTCCTCCGTCGCCACCTGATATTTCTGCCATTTTCACTATATGGCTATGGCCTCTCTCCACTAATTCTCTATACTTTCAGAATTCTGCGTAAGCTTCAGAGAGACTGTTGGACACTGGACCATGAGAGTTAATTAAAAAATTGTTTGGGAGTTCTTTTATGAGGGTGAGCCTTAAAATTAATCATTTGTTTACTGTTCAGGCTATCTCTTACAAAATTGCACTTCTATTTCAGCTAGATATTTCTACTTTATCTGACTATACTTTTGCAGATCTGGATCAGTAAGGTACCAATCCATCTCTAATTATTAAAATATATGGCATTCCCTACTAATTAATCTTTAGCTTTAATTTTTTTTACTGTTAACAATAGGCTTACCTCAATTATCTCATCTTACCGTTTATGGGATAGGATCTGTAACAAGTTTACTGCTTTCATAATTGTTACACAAACTGTTTTAACACCTTTGTATGAGTTAGTTGAGGCTTTTTAGTTCAATTTATTTTTCAGCTATCAGGAGGCCCAGGTTCACATTCACATCCACCCCGCCCACTAAAAATTGTCTGCCACGCTGTTTATGTGGAAAAAGCTCTAGCTCCCTTATAGTAGTTATTTCTGTTAGGGAGAAAATGTGTGGAGGAAGACTCCACACCTGCGAGACTGGGAAACTAACACATATTTTGAGAGACTGGCTATACCACTTCTGTATTATAAGACATTTTACAACATATAACATATAATTTTTTCAAAATGTTTGCTTCATTAGTATAAATGCTAAAGGTTTTAACTCCCCAAACAAAAGAAGATTAGTCCTTAAAACCTTTGTTATACAAAAGACAGAAATTGTTGCCATTCAGAAAACCCACTTCCCAATGCATCCCCTCCAATTTACCAACCATAACTATCCCACTTGCGATACCTTCTACAGGGGCGCACGCAGGGGGGGTTTCTGGTTCTCCAGAAACCCCTCCCCTCCGCTAACGAAGTGCCCCACATAGCGGCACTGTCCTATACAGCAGCTGCGGCGCTGTCAAAGAAGCGTCCGCGGCGGTGCTGTATTGTATACAGCACCGCGGCTGCTGTATAGTACAGTGCTGCCGAAACGGATGTATGCGCAGCAGCTCTCTCGCGTTTTCTGGGGATTTTTGGGTGTCTGCGCCCCTGTTCTGTGGCTCCTTTAAACAAAACTGTGTTGCCATCCTAATTGGTAACAGTTCCCTTTTATGGTTGAAAAGAAAATCCTTGATAAAAATGGCCACAGTCAAGTTCTTATGGGGAAAATTGGAGCTCAATATATCACCCAAGTCTCTCTATATGCCCCTAACTCCAGACAAATTCATTATTTCAAGAAAGTCTTTCAGGAAATTAAAAAAGACAAAAAGGGTGGCCTGTTTATAATGGGGGTGATTACAAAGTTACACCTGACCCTAAACATAATAATTCATCATTCCCCTTAAACAAATTCACCACATCGCTTTTAACCTTTCACTTGCATTCTCCCAACTGATGGCTGAATACGATTATATACAACTCAGTGTGCTAAACATCCCAATAACAAAGACTCTACTCACATGTACATTAGTCTTACTCCTATATTGACCTCCCACTGATATCATACTGTAAATATCGATATATTGCCTATTACTGGGTCTGACCATTTTCTACTGGAATGGACATGGGAACCCTTTGCTAGATTTCACCCCCCCTAGAACCTTAAGATTTGAATAGCTATATATACACAAGCAAATAACCTGGAGGATACCTTGATTTGAACCCACTGGTGGGCTGTGAAGGCAGTTATGAGAGGAGCATCAATTCAAGCTGCTAAATAAGGAAATTAAAGACTTGCTAGAGACCGTATGTTCAGATCCAAATCGAAAAGCTGGACTGGCCGCACTTAAACTCGAATCCTACCAATTGGACTAAAAAGGACTAGTTAGCCCCCTCTCCCCAAAAGCCTTGGGTAGAGATAGAACAACACTCCTCCTAACCATTCCCACTATCTGATCTCATATGAATAGGAAAAAAAATATAGACCATTGAACACCACCAATTTAAGAGACCATATTGGAAACTTTGGAGGCATGGGAAGAGATGGTGAAATCCTATGGTGCATTTGAGTGCCCATCCTCATCTCTCCATCCTCACCTTTTCAAACCTAATCCCAAATTTAAATTGAACAAACTGATATAATCAAGTACTTACCATTGGTTACAAACCCATAGCCTCCACTCTTTAGACACCTCGTCACATATTTCTGAAACCTCTTCAGCAAACCACTATTATAGCCTTGTGGTATAAAACTCTTTTGGCCCCCATTGAATATAAAAAAAATGGCCATTCAAACTAAAAACGATTCAGACTTGTAAACATAATTGACAAATGAGGATTGGGACAACATTTTCCAGAATGTATTTAAGATGCACAAATGTAAAAAACACTCCAAGATGCTTGTTAAAGTAATTCATAGATTGCATAACATGCATGATAGGTTTTATAAAGTCTGGCCTACTGAAACCAAATATTGCTGGAGAAATTGTGGTGAGGTTGGGAGTTTATTATATACATTCTGGAATTGCCCAGGGGTGCAAAATCTATGGATTATCGGTTGTCAAACTAATCTTTCATGTCATGAAAATGAGGCTCCCACTTTCACCAGAACTGGCCTATATAATTATCAACATCTTCCACAAGACAGATATTTAACAGGCCACATCATAATTGCTACCAGATCGACAATAGGCCAAAAGTGGAAAAATCCAGTCCCTCCCCACTCTCTAAATTATATGCAATATTCAAAAGTGTTACGATATGGAAATCATAGGCTTTAAATAGTCAACATCAGTTTCCTCCTCCATGATTAAATGGAGTGAATGCCATAACTACTATATTTAATATCTAGTTTCCCCAAGGTCTAATCTTACCACAAACTCAGTATTTATGCTTTTGCAATAATGTTGACCACTCACTTTGTATTCTATTACCTCAACTTGGGAATATCCTCCAACATGTTTACTGTTTTACAACCCTGCTCTTCTCCCTCCCAACCTTCTCTAGTTTGTTGTTGCTCCCTTCTTTTGTTACTTTTTTATGCTCTGTATCTTTAAGTCTGTTTGTTATCTGTTCTTGAAAGTTTTTAACAAAAATGTATGCCACCAGCAGGCCCACCTATCAGACTCTCGGGGTGGTGTGCTGGGGAAGCATGAGCAAGCACTAGTCTACCAGGAGCCAAAACCTCCAACGCATCCGCTCTCAAACACAACAATTTCTGCACTCTGTTCTTTCTGTCCTAGGGCAGTATCCCGCCTTTTAAGGACAGTTAGATTGTCCATTGCTCCCAGGACCAGCTCATGGGTGGGTTCAAATATATCACCCCTCAGGAATTAACAGATAACATATGGGGCTGTTACAGGGCTGTGCCTTCACAAACAATGGGGACCTACTCAAGCTAACTAAGGAGCTGGGTCCTGATAAGGACTAGGTAGCTCCTAGTTTAAACCCTGACATGCTTTTTCATGGAGATTCAGCTTCCAGCTGTTTGGCTCGATGGCAGGACAGGATACTCGAGCCTTTTCTGATCATGTGATTCAGACCCTTATGACACTTACCCATAACCCACCTGGCAACATAATAATAAAGATGTAAACAACCACAACACTTCCTACAAGATACATTGGACATAGTTTCCACAATATGCCCCATAGAATACAGTGCATACAAGTACATATAGTTAGAGTTAACATGAGTATATACATTTCAACATTGCAGCAATGTTTTACAACCCGGTGTGGTCTGGGGAACATTCAAGGTCTAGAAAGTAAAATTGTCCATAGTTTATCCTCTGTGAGAAACAAGGGATCACAGGGTAAGGGAGAAAGTTGCCCCAATATCATCACAGCAATCAATTGATTTAACAATCAAGTTAGAGAGGGGTGTATTTTCTCATAGTCATTTTAGTGCCTTCTATAACTTAAATATGCTAAAACAATAGAGCTTACTTAGCAACATGGTGCAAAAAGCAACAATGTGTTATAATCCATAGCAATTAAATATCTACTATTAGCCATCTAGATTGAGCAAAATGCTCCCATTTCATGTAGTGGATTAGGCCCCATTACTTCCACATAAGGCTTTGGGAAAACTGATAAGAATATTCTATTTTATGACACCTTTGCATGTTTCAGATTCAGCCATTTTGATTTAACTCAAGCCACATGGACAGTTGATGAACTGATGACCACTTCCTGTACGAGGGCTCTGAAGGGTTTATATACATTTGAACAAGGCTCCTAGCTCTCTCTCACACATTGGAGCCCATTGAAATGCACATATTTATGGATTTTGTAACAGAGTGTGAAGCAGCACAGGATTGTAGAGTTACATGTTGTGCATGGATGAGATAGCAGAGTTTGTGTCTATACATGGATGATGTGAATCTGTAAGTAATGGAGTTGATAGTGGATTGTGCTGTGTTTGAATGGAATATGTACAGTTTGTGATGTATGAGAAATTGCAAATCATTTGTTTGTGTGATTGTATGTGATATGAATGAATTAATAGGGAATAGGTTAAAAGCTGGATCTACACTAAATTCAAACACACACACCTTGCCAGATCCACACTGAAGTCATAGAAAAAGCTGTCCCTACCCAAAAAGCTGCTCCTCCTGCCCTCCACTTACTTCAATTTGCCCCTCACTATTGTTTACTATGCTTACTCGCCTGTTTTATGTTATGTATAAGATTGTTACAATTAAAATACAAACATTTTTAACTTAAGCTACGTGTTGTGTGCAGTCTTTGATAATATCAGCAAAAGCTTTTGATATAAATATTGGTACTGCCAATTCAGAGCAGAAAAGATATTGTATTCCTTGGGTTAAACCAAAAACTGCCTTTGAGAGGTTTGCTGAGGATATTAGTTATAACTTACTAATTGGTCATAAGCAGTTTTGCTTCACTATTAGACCCTCAGTGTTACCAGAGACAAGTAGTAGCCACTTTATCCTTCAACAAAAAACTATTTTGTTCTGATAAAAGTTATCTAAGGATGCTCAATTAGGAAAATCTCAAAATATGCTTAGTCTCTACCCCTTTAACTTTGTTTTAATACCACCCCAAAATATCATTGCAAAGTCACATCCATTATTGTGCTTATCCTGCATTTTTACTTGGGACGCCACAGTCCATAAGGCATAAAAATTTGCTCATCCAGCAATTGATCTCATCATACCACTTTCATATATATGTGTGTCACGTTTACTAGGAGTCCCGACTCAAGTTCTGCCAATAGTTGTCTTTACTCACCAGAGGCGCTGAGTCCAACGCAGCGGCTGGTCTTCTCCAGGGACCCCCACAAGAGGGTATGGGTTTAGCGGCTTCTGCTGCGCAGGTCGCAGTCCTCAGGAGAGTATGGCAGGATCAACAGACAAACAGCTATTCAGGGAGATAGTCTGAGGATAGAGCAGACTAGGAAGTAGGAGATACTCTGCGTTGCAGGTTATTACTACCAGGGTAGAGGAGATGGTATATGGTGGGCAGATGAGGTAAGATAAGGTGTTGAGATGCTCTGCGGGATGCAGGTAATAGCACCGAAGTAGTGGAGATGATCTGCGGATAGCAGGTGAGGCAAGAGGAGTTGCGGAGATGCTCTGTGGGCTGCAGGTATTACCACCAGAGTAGTGGAGATGATCTGCAGATAGCAGGTGAGGCAAGAGGAGTTGTGGAGATGAACTGCGGGTTGCAGATATTACCACAGACGTGGAGAGGAGGTTATCCGGACAGCAGATGAGTTAACAGGTGACGCGGAGATGAACTGCAGATTGCAGATATTACCACAGACGTGGAGACGAGGTTATCTGGACAGCGGGTGAAGTAACTGGAGACGCTGAGAAGCTGATTAGGTAGAAGGAACCAGAAGGTGAGTTAACCACAGCTACCTCAGCAGAGTGAGAACCAAGAACTGGCACTGGGAGTAGGTTGAAGTGCCTTAAATAGGTAGAGGCTGACAGAGGGCCAATGAGGAGTGAGGAAAGTTTATAAAGAACATTCCGGTCTGCACATGCGCAGAACCATACCTAAGATGACGGACGTCCGCGGCGTTGCACGGACGCCGGCAGAGGGGTGAGTGAACCGGGTCTTGGTTTAGAGGAACCAGAGACCCGGCGAGCGACAATGTGTCTGTTTTTGCTTTAATGCACCACTTTTAACAGAGGCATGGTGTCAGGAGACAGTGATGACAAAAGTCAAAAATGTATTTGAACAGTGAGGGCAAAGTCCAATACACAGGCAGAGATCAATAGCGATACTGGTAATCAGGCGGAGGACAGGGCTGGCAAAGTTAAATAGCAAGTTCGGTAATCAGGCCAGGGCAGGAACGGATCAATAGCAATTCCAAAAACAAGGAAAGATCAAGGGCAGGAGAAAACAGCAAAGTCCAAAGCACAGTCCAAGTCACAACAGCAGCTGCGTCAGTTCAGAACAAGCAGACAGCACACTTGTTCAGACTGAACTATCACCAGCACAGATGGCAGACAGGAAGAGGATTAAATAGGCACAGGAACCAATGAGAGGTAGAGCACTAAACAGACATAATGGGAATTACATGAACTAGTTGCCGGTAGACAGGATAGAAGAAGCTGGTTGCCATTACTCAGCAACCAGCTGAGAGTGAGACTGCTTGCCAAGGCCAATTGCTGTTACCAGGCGCCCAGATTGGCTGTCGGTGGCGCCTGAGGCTGATACAAACACCGACCTGCAACAAATTCAAAACATGCTAGGTGCAGCTTCCCTAAATGGCACCTAAAATAGAAAAGAAAATCGGAAGCATAGATAGCATGTGGAGAAAAAAGTTATATTTATTGTTTAAAACATAAGAATAAAAGCACAAATGCAATAAATAATCAGCACTAGTAAAACAAATACTGCATTATAAAACTGAATATGTTAGCTTAATGGCTAATAATTGCTGGTCTCCTGTAGCATAATTTTTATCAGCGGGTAAAAATCAGTGGAGAAGATCCTGCAAGGATGAAATTTCCTTGTGGAGGATTGTTAAGACAGGATGGCACCCACTCTACCTCAAGAATTAATGGTTGAGACGTGCTGGGTTATTTGAATATAGGAACTGAAACAAATGCTTGTTTTAAGAGGTGAAAAGCTTCAGAAGCATCTGGTGGACATTCCTTAGTATTAGCATTCTTACGGGTCAGGGTTGGGATAGCAGAGTATAGAGTAGAATATCCTTGAATAAATTAGTAATAATTTGTGTATCCTACAAATCACTGTAAAGCCTTGAGGCCTGTAGGTCGGGGATAATCCATAATCGCCTGTACTTTCTCCAGAACCATCTGAAGAAAGTGTAAACATTGTTGTTCAAATAAGCATTTTTCTAGTTTATGGAACAGGTGAGAACTTCTGTAACGTGTCTCCTCTGGGACTGGATGGATTGGTAGTTAAAGTCTCAAAAAATGTAATTGACGAAATTTTGAAAAACAGCTGGAGCTTCACATAACCCAAAGGGCATGACCAAGTACTCTTAGTGGCCGTCCTGGGTATGGAAGGCAGTCTTCCATTCATCCCACACCCTTATATGGACCTAGTATTAAGCACCACAGAGGTCCAATTTGGTGAAAATAGAAGCCCACTTGATGCAGTCAAATAATTTACAAAATAGAGGTAGCAAGTAGCAATTTTTCCCCATGATGAAATTAACACCACGGCAATCTATAGAAGGATGCAGTGCTCAATCCTTCTTTTCAGCAAAGAAGAAGCCTGTCTTTGCCAGAGAGGAAGACTTTCAGATGGATTCCCCTGTCAATATCCTTGATATTAACAGGGGAAGAGAGGGTAAACCCGCCAGGTTGGAAGCAGAAGTGAATCGCGGGTGGTGGTAGACACGGTCAGCTGGAAAGGAGGGGTAACCTTGAGTAGTGACTAAGTGACAACGAGAACCCGGAGCAAAGATTTGAGCAGTGTTCCAGTCTCTATATACAGTACCCCTACTTCTACAGTCAACAAGTGCAGTCTGAAACTGAATAGTAGCATTAGCTATTCTGCTAACATCAATGGCTGTCAGAAAAATAGGAATGTCCAAAGGCAAAATGGGTAAGTTCCACTTGGAAACAGTACAAGAGGAAATACATTTCTAAGATGACAGACAACAAAATGGAACCCTAGAAATATAGCAATGTAACTGTGGTAGTAAAATTTGCCTTGGAGTCAAAGGAGGGGGAATATACAGGTGAACACAACTTGATCTTTCCTGTACCAGTTAGGTTCTGGTGTTTCCCTGACACCTGGGGCAGGAAGCCAGCATTTTTGCCTGACTCGGGACAGAAGGCATAGATTGTTTTCAAACCTTCTCTTGCATTCTTTCGATGAAAGATGCAAATGTCTTAGGTGTATGGGCTCCTCATGAGGAACCACGGGTAATTGAAAGTGCGGTGCCAGTTCAATAGCAGGATGGCGAGACTGCTTCTTCTCCTGCATGCATTCTGTAAACCACACATCCACTCTGTTAAAAAAATAATCTAATGAAGACAGTTGATTCTTGTTAAGATCTAAAAGACTTTGGCAAAAAGTCACCACCAAGGCCTTGGTGCAACTCAAATGCAAGTTTATGGAACTGTACAATGTACAAGCCCACAGTGTGGGAGCCTTGGTGAAGTAGCACTGTCAGATTCATTGAATATTCTCCAAAAAAGCTTCAAAGAAAGGGACGCTGTCATGCAAAAGGGCAACATTGAGTTCCCAGAGGGGCAAAGCACAAGTGCTTGACCAGTCAAAAAGGAGATAGATAATGTAGACCATTTTGGATTTCTGGGATGAGAAATTCCTGGAGAGAAATTCGAAATCGGATCATGCACCGATTAAGGAAACCCCTACAGGTTTTGGAGTCGCCATCAACTTTTGAATGATTGGAAAATTGCAATTAAGGCACCAAATCAGTAGAAGCCGAGGCTGCTGCTGAAGGAGAGGCTGGAGGGTATTCAAAGCAGCTGGAGACCTTACAGACACAGCATAAGCTGGTTCTGACTTGCCTCTTGTTTATTGACTCTTCCTACAAGATGTTGTAGCAGATCTCGAGTAGAAAGATCATCAGCTGGATCCATTTTGGGGCTAGAGTATACCATCCATCTCACACTAGGAAATTAAGGATCCTATACTTTTAGCCAGGATTGGTACTACCAGCGTCAGAGATAAGACGCGAAGTCTAATGTGCCACTAGTTTTCCCTCACAAGGAAATATGGGTTCCGCTGCAAGTGACAGCAGATTGCGGCCCTCAGCCCTGGTTCCCAGTGTGACAGGCTGAGAGGACAGAAGCCAATACTGAGGTTCAGGGAATCCGGATCGTTAATGGCCTGTCAGAGAAGGCACAACATCAGAAGAATGGTGAGGGCAATCTAAGGTCAGGGTCACAAGCATAGGTTCAAAGTCAGGAAACAAGCTAGGGAACTGGTACACAGCTAATCTCATGGGAGAGAGTGTCATAAGGAACGCTCAAGTAAAGGAGACCTAATACTCTGGCACCATACTGTGCAGAAAGGTTTAATAGTATGGACAATTTGAATTAGACAGATACCGTAACATCAACGGTCAAAAGTAGCCGGAGGGCCGGGAGAGGTGCATCCAGGTCAAGCACCTGATGCCGCCAACACTCGCTGGAAGAGGAACACACTGGTCCCTGGACTCCGGTGGTAGTCATCATTCCGATGACCACCACTCCGACAAGAGTTATAGCGACACTAATATGGCGACTGCTATAACTCCGACTTTTAGGAAAGGCAGACTTACCTAAAAACTGATATAGAATATTTCTGATAGCACTGCAATAAAGTGCGACAGCACAAAATGCAGTCAGTGTCATTGTCGTCACTTAAAATGACAATTCACATTGGCAATATTAAGGGGGCAACGCTATAACTTTTGTCAGAGTGGTGGTCATCAGAATGATGTGCCCCACCCCTGGACTCTGTAAGCAAGCTCCAGGTCTGGGTCCAGCGTATGACAGATTGAATTCTTAGAGATCAGGGGCTCATGTTGATCTCTACACCAGCTTGATTTCTGCAAAGCTAAATCTACAACCATTGTCAGTTGTTGAACAATGGAGGGAAACGATTGTGGAAATAATACATGATGATTGAGAGGATATTTTAAGATCCTTACTACTGGCATCTCCAGCAGCTATTAATAAAGTAATTCAACTTTTTATTGTGCATCACGCATATTTAACTATGGATAGATTGCATAGCGGGTGACTTTATGCCCACTACTCGGTGACAAAGATGCCCTAGCAAAGAGGCAGATTTCAAGCATCTGATATTGATGTTCATTGACAGATTTGGAGAGAGGTAGTTATATTACCTTCCTTTCTGCTCCAAATCCATAGGCTCTTAGTACTTAAGCTTATTTTTTGGGCTCATTAAATAAGGAAGATTGGCCACAACGCAAAAGTGTATTTTTAGGTAAAAGCTATGCTTTGCCATAAAAACTATAGCAGAGGTGGAGGGCACACAACTCCCTTGGGGAAATCTCTCAATTTGAGGGTTAGATTATTTTCACCTTTAGTGTTCTCTTGCTCAACCAGGGGTTTAGTCAGCATTTATAAACCTTTGTGTTTCTCTTTAGGGCTTCTCCGTACAACAAATTTTCTACCAGGGCCAACACTATTAGCCCCATAACATTTTAGTAATGACTTTGCGAGCTATCAATTAATAGATAAATACACTGTCCGTCACTGGTATTAATCTAACACTTCACATAAATCCAATTTTATTTTCTAAAGTGTCTCTATCCACTAGAGCTACTTATGTACTATATCCTTTTTTCTATAGAAAATATATAATCTTATTAGTATATAGACACCAACTTATGTTCTTTGTCAAGTGTGTAGACATATCATCATTACTGTTTAAATTGATCGAATTTTAAAATAAATTTAGATTTTAACATTTTATATAGGTTTTGTACATTGGGTGACTAGATTCCAATGCCCGATACAGTTTCTGTGTACTGACAAGGCTTGCATGAATACATTTTTTGCTTCGGATCTGCCTGCCCTGACATTGCCCTGTATCTGCTAAAGCGCCCCTGGAAACCTAGATAAACTTTTAGAAAAGAACATAAGAGAAGTCTTCAACTAGCAAGTCACTTTTACCGTACAGAGAGATATTCTCACAGGTACACAGATGCCCTCAGGACTTAAAGTGTAGTAAAAGTTTATCTCAGGTACAAGGAAGCAATGAAGTATAGAGACTGGGAGAATAGTACATACAACAGGTGGTATACAGGGGGAAAACCAGCACAGATGCAAAAGGTCAAGGGAGGCAGCAAACAAGGAAACAAAGGTCAAGCCATAAGGTCCAGGCAGGCAGGGAGCAAGAAAGTTCAGAGAAACAAAGCCAAGGGTCGAGACGTGCAGTAGATAAGGAGTATCCAGAAACAAGCAGGGTCACGCAACAGGTAAACAATCAAAATCTCTGGTTTAGCAAGTCAACAGGCTTCACAAATAGTGCAGGGCAAAAATGGCGACTCAAAGGCAGGAAGCAGCCAAGATGTATAGCACGTTTAATGCGAGAGGTCGCAATTTGCGCATCGGATCATAACAGTATCAACCTTTCTTCCATCAACATTCACTTAGCGTGACTAGACTTGGGGCCATCACTGTGCCTATCTCTAGTGACATAGTAGGACATTCCATCACACTTACCAAAAGAGAATGTATCTTAAGCATACTTGCCAATTCTCCCTGAATGTCAGGGAGACTCCCTGAACTAGGAGTGATCTCCCTCACTCCCTGAAGAGTCTGGCATTCTCCCTGATGCTGAGCCAGTACAAGACGTTGTTGGCTTCGCCATCTGTGGCATGATGACACAGTTCATAAATTGTGTCCTATGTCCATGTATTGATGCCTATGAAGGTGGCCATTTTCATGGAGACCAAGATATAATCAAAGACTGACAGGTAAGACAACATGACTTCAGTAATGGAGCCAGAAATGTAAAAGACACTTCAGTCTCTAGAGATTCATTAGCTGCTTTTCTTTAACGCATAGTTGCCTACTCTCCCGGAATGTCCGGGAGACTCCCGCATTTCTGGGAGACCTCCCTGGAGAGCAGGGCAACCTCCCGGTTCTCGCCCCCGTAATAGATAAGTGGTAGGGGGTGGGGCTTAATGATGCAAATATTGCGTCATCTTAGCCCCGCCCCCTGCTGTAGTTGCCCAAAATTGTGACAATCGTTTAGGGGGCGATGCCAAAATTATGCAATTTGTGAAGCCCCGCCCCCGCATGCTCACCTCCCCCCGGGATCTCCCTGAAGCCAACGAGGAAAAGTTGGCAAGTGTGATCTTAAGTGTGATGGAACCCTCCCAGACTCCATATACCATTCTATCTAAAAGACGAAGGCTCCGATGTCTTACTGTGCTGGCCACACCCCAGTAAATAGCAGTATGTGTACAAGAGCAATATGGTATAATATGCAAACAAATGTTACATATTTATTAGAGCAAATCTCCTGCTTACATTATGTTCTGTTTAAGATGGACTTGTGGAATTGGGTTTTTCTTGTTTGTTTTTTAAAAAAAATGAAGTAAACAAAATGGAAGAAAAAATAATTGAATAGTCATAAATTTTTCCAATGCGTACACAGTTTTCTGACAGAATACCTGCAAGCTCCCCGCCGCATCATCTACTCAGGTCTGAGTGCCACAGTACAAATAGCTCATTCAGCTACGAAGGGAGTTCTATTACAAAAAATGTCCACAAGAGTCAATAAGGGTAATTTGCTAATCTCAAAATATGCCGACTCACAATGCCTCTTTATGTATGTAAGTGTGCCTACTTGTTCACCAAGTAAATCTAAAAGGTTAACACTTATGTCATGGTATTTGGATACATACTAGCAAATTCGATGTGCACAGAGTTTTGTAAGTTGGAGGGAGCATAGGATGGAAACAGGAACAAGTCCCCCTACAACTTTAGGACCACTCATTTATTTATTTAAACTTTCACCCTTTAATACTGGTTGATTTAGCTTCTTCTGTTGCTTAAATTAATCATGATGGTTAAGGGGCACGTGTGACGCTTTTTATTACTTGTCCTTCCACAAAGCAAAGGAAACCCCTTTAAATGCATCCTCTAGCTCATTTAAATCTTGCCATCCAGCAAAATGCATTCTTGGTGTTGCAAAACTAGGCGTGCTCTTAAACTAAATCTGTATTTCGCAAGGAATGCCTTCAATGTGAACAACTCCAATTAGACAGTGCAAACGTTTGTACCCCCTGCTGACACCTCCGCATTGGCACAAAGACACATACAGATTCCCATACAGAAAGAGCAAAGATGCAAAAGTGGAAGCATGATGTCACAAGAGAGCATTTTGAAAATTAGGACCAAACATAAAGAAACACTTTTTTCCCCATATAATATACAAACACATTTTAAAGGCAACATTAAAACATTTATTTTGCTCAGTGACAAACTTTAACAATGCAAACCCAGCGTTTGTCACGTCACAAGTAATCCTGTCAGCAGTTACACAATTACACAAGTGGACAGATCACCTTCTTCCACACGATCAGCACTCTTTCCCCATAAACTACCCTTTCTTGCTGTGAACATGCGTGCTAGCTTCCAGACTGAGGACACACAGACGTACAGGAGATGAAGAGTGATAACAAAACTGTGCTCTGTCAAATACAAAAAGAGAGCTCTTTTGTCAAACAAGACAAAAAGATTGCTGGAAAAGCCAAGAACGTATTTATTGTGATCCTTAATCAATTGCCCACTCAAGGGAATGATTTACTGAGGTCTATGTTTCACACTTACTTTACATCAGTTGGGTCATGATTATGTGGCATCAAAGGATGTTTTCCCATAGTTTATTTACCAAACATGCTATAGGGGCCCATTGGGTGCTTGTCTGGTAAATGTAATAGGCAGTTCAAATCTGATTCCACACATATCAGGAAATGGAAATATGCATAAAGAGAAATGAGATTCTCTAAATAATTACTCATACCCAAATGTCTTATTTAAATATTTTATGATAAAAAAAAATATTAGACATATGGCTCTGTGCAGTTGTCCATATGTGCACACTATAAACTGATAATAACCATCACATACCCAATGTACAACCACAATGCCAGCCCCACTGCACACATTCCAGAGTCATTTTATTAATCCATCCACTACAGTGGAGCATTGAAAAATAATAATTAGTTATGATCCCCCTGAGTACAGGGAAAATCTCGCCACTCTACTCTGGCACTCCCATTAGTGCAGAGCCTGACCACCTCCTTCTTTATTGAGCCACCAGAGCGGGCTATGCATGTCTGCAGAACAATTCGGTATGGCAAACACACATCTGTGGCCACTCAGCAAAGTAATAAAGTGGTTTCTCTGGGGACTGCAGTAGATTGGGAGACAGCAGATAGGAATCTACAGCTCTGATATTGCCGCGTGTGCAGCCCTGGAAGCCCAAAGGATGGACTGAATTTACACTGCACTCCCTACACCTCCTTCTCGGGTATCATCTGTGGCCTACCCGCATTGTGGAAAGGAGGTCACATGACATGGAAGGCAGATGCCCCTCTTCTGCCTTTTTCTCTGCTTTATAACAACACAGAGAATAGGATCAGAATCAGTCTGTCGACCGTAGATGAAGGCTCAGCATGCCTCCTGTTGTCCAACACTGTTCTATAAAATTATAGCTAATATCTGATTGGATGCTATGGAAAACAGCTCCAATTTCCCTTTTTACAAGTTTGAGCAAATCTGCCAACAGAGCTGAATAATCTTGGTCATAAACCCCAAGATACGTAAAAAATTTGGAGGGAATTCAATTTAGAGCAAGTTGCCTAGCACGTCATTTATACATTCTGAATCATCATCAATATTTATTTATATAGCGCCACTGATTCCGCAGCGCTGTACATAGAACTCATTCACATCAATCCCTGCCCCATTGGAGCTTACAGTCTAAATTCCCTAACACACAGAGAGAGAGAGAGAGAGAGAGAAAGAGAGACTAGGGTCAATTTTTAACCTACCAGTATGTTTTTGGAGTGTGGGAGGAAACCGGAGCAAACCCACGCAAACACAGGGAGAACATACAAACTCCAAACAAATAAGGCCATGGTCGGGAATTGAACTCATGACCCCAGCGCTGTGAGGCAGAAGTGCTAACCACTGAGCCACCGTGCTGCCCTATACATTCTGAATGCCAGAAGACATTCAAATTAGGCACCCGAGATGCTCATCAAGTCTGGAGATAGGGCTCAACAATGCTCATTTTTGACTGCAGAGGTATGAGCAAAAATGAGCATAGTCGAGTCCTATTTAAAGCAGCGATGAGCATAAAAGGTCCTGTAATTTAACAGCTCTGCCAATATTCAATATGTATTAATGTAGTGAACAGTAACTTGTGCGACTTTAAATTCCCCCTTGAGTCTTTCTGTCAGATCCCTGATAGGGGGTTCCATAGGGATGTATCTAATTATTCTACAGTCTGATGTGGCAAATAAAACGGGGGCCCTAATTTTATTCACAAACTTTTTAATATAAGTGTAATGTAAACTATAAAAGACAAAATGCATTATTATAGCTATTGATCAATTACAAACAATTAGTGCAGACCTATGCCTTAGTCATTTTTATACACGGTGGCTAAGTGGTTAGCACTTCTGCCTTACAGCACTGGGGTCATGAGTTAAATTCCCAACCATGGCCTTATCTGTGAGGAGTTTGTATGTTCTCCCCGTGTTTGCGTGGGTTTCCTCCGGGTGCTCCGGTTTCCTCCCACACTTCAAAAACATACTGGTAGGTTAATTGGCTGCTAACAAATTGACGTGTGTGTCTGTGTGTTAGGGAATGTAGACTGTAAGCCCCAATGGGGCAGGGACTGATGTGAGTGAGTTCTCTGTACAGCGCTGCGGAATTAGTGGCGTTATATAAATAAATGGTGATGATGATGATGATTGTTGGCTCCTATCAAGCATATTTTCTGAGACGGTTGTCTCAGTTTGCTTCATTAATACATTACTGGATTAGATTATCATCAACTCCTCTTTCAATCTTAACCATTTCATCAGGGAGAGATTAGTCTGCAGCCCGATTTATCACTTGTTTTTTGCAGGAATAAACCAGGGCTCAGTTAATCGACTGCCATAAAATAAGTCTTTCACAGCATTTCATAATTGGAGTAAGAATATCATCTCCTCAATGAAGTGGATCAAGTTGATGTCCCTCCCAGAATTTGGGTATCAATCTGGAGAGCACAATTTAGGACTATCCCATTGGGATTAATACCTCCTCTCCTCGTTCAGTTTGTGGCCGCGTCCTGCACTCTTGAATTTGATATCACTTTTAATGCCTTCAAATAGTTTCTTCATGATTACTGCGCAGGACACTTAGGGAATCGAGATCCTGGATAAAGACCAAAAATTAAAAACAAGAAAGTATTAGCGAGGCCGTAAACCACATCCCCCGTTATTAAAGCACTGCCAGCGGACACACCATTACCTGTAACAACCCGCTAATGTCTTCCTCAGACTAGCCTATGCAGGAGTTGACAGCTCCACCAGGAAGTGACCTAGCGGCGTTTCTTAAAGTGATACGGCGTGTTCTATTCAGTCTAGGGGTGTGTGTGTGCAGACCATCGGGTGAGTGGCAGGCTCTGAGCCCAATGAGGATACGAAGGGCGGTACTTCCGGCGGGGAGAGCTAACCGCTAAAGTGTAGACTGGAGTAAAGCTCAGGCTGCGATCTGCTTTAATCATGCCGCACAATTTTAAACCGGGAGACCTGGTGTTCGCAAAGATGAAGGGATATCCTCACTGGCCGGCACGGGTCAGAGCGAGTTTAATTACTGGGGCATATAGTGGGGAAGGAAACGCGGCCTGCCCATAGACGGCCCTGAGAAATAGCGATCTTGTACCTTTGGGGTGGGTGAGTTGGGGGACTCGGGGCCCGATCCGTAGGTGTGTAGGAAGCGAGTAGCAGTTACAGACGATCAAGAAGTGTCCTGTATTTATATAATGTCCGTCAATCAGGTCCTAGCAATACCCTCCAGCAGCCAGTGACGGCCCCGTACCTGATCTCTAAACTGTAACTGCCAGGCATCAGTATTTGTTGACATAAGTGCAGGGGCTGAGTGTAAATGTGTAATTTGAAATTTGATACTTGATTAGGGTTTGTTGAAACAATGCACTTTGTATGGTGGCTGTTTGTTTTGTGCTTGGAAATGAAAATGTTTCATTTGTTCTTTGCTTAGATTGATGATGTCAAAGATGGAGCAGTGAAACCCCCACCCAACAAGTATCCCATATTTTTCTACGGTACCCATGAAACGTAAGTGACTAATGCAATTGCTCCCTCTCCATATGCAGTATCTAACATTGACACTTGTTGCTTCAGTTGCTACTTCATTCACTAAAACCAGAGTTGTAAAATGTATTTCCATTTTTTTAATGTTCTCCAATCGGCGTGCACGGATATGCCATTTAGCGCTACCGACTTCCATCAACATTTCTCCCACCTTGGTCTGTTTACCATTTTGTTCTCTGTTGCTATTCAGAAATGGGAGTGGGGAATTATGGTTGCATAATGATTTTTCAGGCATTTAGGATGCAATTTGGGCAGTTTTGATTTTACCACTCTGCTACTTTGTGTATATATATATATATATATATATATATATATATATATATATATATATATATATATATATATATAGAGAGAGAGAGAGAAATAGGGATAGGCGCCTAAAAGTGTAAAGTTTACACTGTAAACTATCACAAATACAATTATTCTTATATGCCTACCAGATGTGGCTAGGGACATGCACATATCAACAAGTCTGTAATGTTGGTCAACTCCAACACACTTTGCAAATGTATGGAATCATCTCGTATATCAAACAAACAGGAGAAATTTGTATATAGTGTAATAGTTTCCTCCGTTTCATTGCTGGCAGTTCCAGTTAGAATTTCTGTCACAATGGAACAAATCCCATCTGAATCTGGCGGGCCAGGTATTCCGCCTGTCTCTGCAGACGTGTCAATCGCTTCTTTGGTGGTTACACAAACAGAATCTTGTCAGGGGACCCAAATTCTCAATTTGGAATTGAACTTTGATTACAACGGATGCCAGCCTTCGAGGTTGGGGGGCTGTCTGTCTGTCTGCACGCTCGGTTTCAGGGTCTTTGGACTCAGAAGGAATCCAGGCTTCCAATCAATGTCTTGGACCTGCGAGCGGTGTTTCATGCTCTTATGAGCGCGCAACACTTGCTGCCATGAAGGCCAGTGAAGATTCAGTTAGACAATGCCACAGCAGTGGCAATTCCTCAATCATCAGGGCGGTACCAAGAGTCCCTTGGCCATACAGGAAACACACAAGATATTTCAGTGGGCCGAAGTTCACGTTCCGTCGCTCATGGCAATCTTTATTCCCGGAATAGAGAATTGGCAAGCAGATTTTCTAAGCAGGCAGACTCTGCATCCAGGCGAATGGTCCCTCCATCCAGAGGTGTCAGTTGGTGGAACAGGGGGGGGGGGGGTGGGTCATCCGGATGTCGACATGATGGCATCTCCATTGAACCACAAGGTCCCCTTCTTCTGCTCCCGTGCAAGAGATCTTATGGCTGTCGCAGTAAATGCCATGTCTGTCCCTTGGAGGTACCGCTTAGTGTACCTTTTTCCACTGATAGCTATGCTCCCAAGGGTGTTTAAAAAAGGTAAAGCGAGAGGCTGTTCCAGTTCTTCTAATGGCACCGGATTGGTAGCGGAGGGCCTGGTACACCGACGTGCTCTCCATGGCAGGAGCTCGGACGTGGCGGTTGCCGCTACGCCCAGACCTATTAACTCAAGGTCCCTTTTGTCATCTAGGTTTACAACGTCTGGCTTTAACGACATGGCTGTTTGAAGCCATGATCCTAAGAGCTAAAGGTTTTTTCGAACGTGTGGTGCAAACCATGCTTCGTGCTCAGAAACCAGTTTCTGCAAAAATCTATCATCGAGTCTGGAAAAAATATATTGGCTTTTGTGAAAAGAAGGGATATCCTATTTCTTCTTTTCGCTTGGCCAGGTTACTTAGGTTCTTACAGGACGGCTTGGATGCAGGTTTGTGTCTTCTCTTCATCAGGTGTCAACTCTTTCGGTCTTCTTTCAAAGAAAACTTGCTGTCACACCTGATGTGCAAACTTTCATTCAACCTCCATATGTTTCTCCGGTACCACCATGGGATTTGAATTTAATGTTGAATGCTTTACAGCATTCGCCTTTTGAACCTTTGAATACAGTGGATTTCAAATTTCTAACCTGGAAAATGGATTTCCTTTTGCCCATTTCTACGGCACACAGAGTTTCAGAGCTTGCTGCTTTATCTTGCAAGTCTCTTCTTGTTTTTCATAAAGACAGGGCAGTTCTTCGAATTAAGCCCTTTTTCCTTCCTAAGGTCGTGTCTAGATTTCATCTAAATCAGAACATTGTCATTTCTGCCCTGACTAATGCTACGTCTTCAGATAACGATAATTCTATTCATTATCGATTGTTGCCCGAGCCTTGCACATTTATGTCGAAAGGTCTCAGAAAGTGCGCAAGACTGAGGATCTTTTGATTCTTTATGATGATCACAAAAGAGGCTGGCCAACTTCTAAAGTGACTATTGCTAGTTGGATTAAGGCTGTTATCCGTCAAGCTTATAGTGGGGCTGGGGAGCCTGTCCCAGATAATCTCCGGGCGCACTCTACAAGTCTGGGAGTGCTTCCTGGGCGGCCCGCCATGGTGCCTCCTCTGAACAGCTGTGTAAAGCGGCCACATGGTCGTCTGTACCCACATTCACTAAGTTTTACAAGTTTAATGTGTTTGCATCCAAGGATGCAAGTTTTGAAAGAAAGGTGCTTTGTGCCGTATTTTCTGAGCGTTCCCTCCCGTAAGGCAGTTTTGGAATGTCCCCCAAAAGATGCAAAAGAAAATGGGATTTTTATACTTGCGTAAAATTCGTTTCTCTTAGTCCATTGGGGGACACCGGGCGCCCACCCTTAATGCTCTGGTTTCTCCTACTGTTTGACTTGTTAAGAGAATGTTGTTGGTTGTTAATTTTATTCTCTTTTTCCTGTTTCTCTTTATCTCCGCTTTCTGTGGGCTTTGTTAAACATAGGCTGAGACAGGAAGTGGGGTACAGAGGGGGAGGAGCTAGGTCTTAGTTAAACAGAAGTTTAAAGTGCCAGTTGGCCCTGTCCCTACTCTATACCCCAATGTCCCTGGTGTCGCCCAGTGGACTAAGAGAAACTGATTGTACGTAAGTATAAAAATCCCATCTTTTTTATATGTATGTATGTGTGGTCCACTTTCTTGTTCCATCTTGTAAGGAATTTTTCTTATCTGTCTGGTAGCACCCAACCAGCCCCAACATTAATGTCATACACAAATGTCTCAATGAAACTGTTCAAATATCTCATGTTGATTAATGCATAGCAACAAATTTACCTTTTAACCTTGTCTGTTTAATACCCAGTCATGTTATATTACAATGTTTGTTAGGAATTGTAAAGTGTTATGGTGTATATGTATGTTATTAGCTTTCATTGCAGGGGTTTCTAATCAATTCTGTTTTTAGAGGAAAGACCTCCCATTGTCAGTGTGTATGTAGATGAATCTCATTTTTGTTTTCTCTCTCTAAGAGCTTTCCTGGGAGCAAAAGATCTTTTTCCATATGAAAAGTACAAGGATAAATATGGCAAACCAAACAAAAGGAAAGGATTCAATGAGGGTCTTTGGGAAATTCAGAGTAATCCACAGGCCAGCTACAGATTTCCTCCCCCAGTAAGTGTGCATCTGCTTACTACTTTTTAGGCCACATCATTATGCCGTCTTTTTTGCTACCTGCTTCAGGTTCATAATGTTTTGTTTTCTACTTCAGTCAACCAACTCCTCAGATAGTGACGTGCCACCTGAGAAAGGTGGTGATGAAGAAGAAAATCTGCCTGTTCCTGTTACTGCTGTTACATCAAGCGAAGATGAGGGTAGTGAAAAGCAAGAAGTTAAGACTATTAAGGTATGCAGTTGCAAAAAAAAAAAAGTAATGATGCTAAAATTCAAAACGCATAAACCTAAATTAATATGTGAAATAAGGATGTAGTTCCCTGGCACTCCACCACTGAATGACCTAAACAAAATCTCCACTAATATAGGGATGACAATTTATAGTAAGGTATTAAAACATGCTGAAATTGCTCTGGCAGCATAACATTTACAGATTATAAACAGATGTTATGGCATATAATTATAAAGACATTAAGTGCAGTATCCAAACTCCCAATAATCGTATAATAGAATGCACTCCAGTAGAGAATAATCCTATTATTGGAAAATCTAATAGTGTTGTCTGAAGCAGGTATGTGTATGTCCCAATTAGTGCCTGTTCAATTCCAAAAAGATCCTTCCCAATCTGGGAAGAGAAATCACAGTTCGTGATCACATAGGTCCCGTCCTTCCTCCAGGTCTTCCCGAGGTGATCTTCGGGGTCCTCTGGATGGAAAAAAGTGAGCTGTCTGTGGACCGACTGTTCCACTGTTGAGCGGATATAAGTAGGTCATATGTGCTTCCAGCTGTATATATCTCGGTCTATTGCCTAATAAGTCCCGCTCGGCGGGCGATTCTCCTGCGGCTACAGCCTAACGGAAGAGTTTGTTTCGTCCTTTCTGGAGGAAGGATGAGACCTATATGATTACGAACTGTGATTTCTCTTCCCAGATTGGGAACGATCTTTTTGGAATTGAACAGGCACTCATTGGGACGTACACATACCTGCTCCAGACATCACTATTAGATTTTCCAATAATAGGATTATTCTCTACTGGAGTGCATTTTATTATACGATTAGTGAGCGTTTTTGGATTCTGCACTTAATGTCTTTATGATTATATGTCATAACATCTGTTTATAATCTGTAAATGTTATGCTGCTACACTCAGGCCAGAGCAATTTCAACATGTTTTAACACTATTCTATAAATTTTAAAATGTCATCCCTATATTAGATTGGAGATTTTGTTTGTCATTCAGTGGTGGAGCGCCAGGGAACTACATCCTTATCTTACTGTCTGAATGGTAGGGAGACCATTCAAATCCCTATAGGCAGCAACCCACCTACATATTCCTCCTCTGATGAGGAAATAGACAGCTCTTGGTAATTCTCAATATCTAAATTAATGTGTACTAGATGTGAATAAAACACTACCTTATTAAATTAGGGTGCAGTCACCTTCCGATTTCCCTTTTGTTAGCCAGTGGTTAGAAGTCTGGTAAAAAGTGAAAAACAATAGACTCCTTCTGTGCAGTAAGTAAATCCAACTTACAATTACATAGGTGCATAAGTAACTGTGTATGTAGTGCAAAAGCAAGGTAGTGTTTATCTGTTTAAGTATCTTTAGGTCCTCCACACTTTTCCTTGTTGAATAATTTTCCTTCAAATTAAGGAATATTACCAAACAAAACAGGACTTATAGTGTATTTAGTCTTAATATTTTTAATAAAAATTATGCACATGCACAAATCTATAAAATAACTTCTAATCTTCTAGCCTCCATGGCAGCCATTACAATGGGTAGGTACCCTTTTCCAGTGCCCCCTGAGTAGTATAAGGAACTTATGAGAGAATCATTTTTGTGACTTAAGAAAATATATGTGCTATAGAAGGGTTACAGAGAGGAAAGTCGCAGACGAGCATTTATTTAGAGTACTGATGTTTGCAATCTGAATATGATTCTCCAGTAATGAATCTGTAGGGATTAAGGAGTCGCCTAGGATGTTTAATTTGTACAATGTGCTTATGCATTTTTACAATTCTATGGGTATGGATGAGGAACAGACTGCTACAGACACTCCTAAATCCAATTTCTCTTTCTTACCATTGGGGGATACTGACAATGGGTTATAGTAGGTGGGTCTGACGTAAAGGCGCTCATACAGTCAAAATGGCTGATCAGAGACTCCTCCCTAGGGGTGAAATGTCTGTTTGCCACTTTCACCCTGAGTCCCTGATCATAGGAGAGTAGCGGTTAGGCTTCCCTCTCCCCTGCAGCCTGCCAACTAGTGACAGCTAGGTGCAGTGCATGCTTTACTTAGCCGCCCCACTGCTCTCGCAGAACTCCGTGGCAGTCTGTGCATCCACCCAACAACGAGCTAGAACTAGTGTGGACCTGAATCGAGAGTACAGCTCCGGCGGGTGGGGTCAGAGAGCCGGCAGAGGGCCATGTGGCATCTGAGGGACAGCGATCCATGGTCCACGGAGACCCACTGATCCACAGTGCCGACACGCATCTCTATTAGGAAGAGACCAGTGTCTGCATCAGACAGGTAACTGGCATGTGTGGAGGGCAAGGTTATAGGAGAGGTCTGTTAAAGCTGCCTACAGTCTGGAAAGTGATACCCACATGGTCGTTTTGATTATCTTTCCTTCTCTGCGGTGACCACCATTTTCTCCCTCGCTATCATTACAGTGTCTGTTTCTCTCTTCAGTGTCTTTTTAAGCAGTATAAGGGTTACACTATATGTATAGTGTTTATGACCTTTGACTCATTTAAGGCTGGATTCATTAAAGAACACAAAACTTACATAATGTGCGGTTTAAAAAAAAAAAATATATATATTTTTTTATTTTTTTTTTACAGTTCCTCTTGATTGCGAACACATGTTCTAGCATACATACTCGGCCATTCTCACTAGTAATTGGCACTTAGTTTAGACCTGTAGCTGGAGCGAGAGATACGACTGAAAAACAAGTAGTTTAGAGATGCCCGACCGCTCCAGGTGGAGCTTCTCCGGAAATTGTCCAACTCCACCCTTCACCTGGTCAGGCAGATCATCTTGCTGTCCGCAGCGATGCATCACTCCCTCACATGCTGGTTGACCAGAGCAAATCTTGTAAAGGGTCAGTCCTTCCAATGATGGGAATGGACCCTGGTTACCACAGACACCAGTCTGTGTGGTTGGAGTGCGGTCATCAGGTGATCTCCAGTTCCATGGCCTCTGTTCTCCACAGGATTTCTCATTGCCCATCATTGTTCTGTAACTCGGATCGATATACATGGCGCTTGTTCAGGGTCAACGGGTTCTGGCCGGAGAGCCCCTGAAGAGCCAATTGGACAACGCTACCGCAGAAGCCTACCTGAATCATCAAGGGGAAACAGACAGTGCCAAGGCGATGCGAGAGACTGCGCAGATCATTACCTGGGCGGAACATTACTTTTTGGTGATATTGGCCATCTTCATCCCAGAATTGGAGAACTGGGAGACTGATAATCCCAGCCGAAACAGGATCCACCCGGGGAATGGTCCATTCACGTGGAGGTCTTTTACTCTTCTGGTACAAGGTTGTGCAAATTATGATTAAGGCAAGTAAACCATCTTCCTCTGCAAATTACTATTTCTGTGTGTGTGAAAAGCTTACATCTGGTGGTGTGAAAGTCACAGTTTTCATACTTCCTGCTTTAGTCTTTACTGCTTGCTACCTTTCCTGCAGGGCGGTTTTGAAAAAGGCCCCAGACTCTCTTCTTGGAACTGAAAGTTTCTGCACTCTCAATCTTCTTTCAGCGCAAGGTGGCAGTCATGAAGGATGTCTAGACTTTTCTACAGGGGTTTCTGCATGCTCTACCCCGCTGTGTATATCCGGTAGAGCCTTGGTATCTAAATGTGGTGCACATACTGAGAAACCCTTTGAGGCTCTAGTTTCTGTTGATCTCTGTTGTGTTATTTGGAAGGTGGTTGTTTTTACTTGCCATTTCATCTGCTGGTTGGGGGTGCTGTGCTGTAACCCCCACCCTTATGGTGTTTAAATCTGATAGTGCTAAACCCTGCATTGTGCCGAAGGTGGTCTTTGTTTTCACTTAAACAAGGGGATTGTCATTCCAACATTTGCGTATTTGGCCAGCATCTAAGCAATCCACTGCTCGCTGGCTTACATTTCACCATTTGTTTGTTTGGCTTTTGTTGAGATGGCTAGACCAGTGCCAAGGTTTGAAGGCTCATTCCACCAGGCCTGTTGGTGATTCGGAAAATAACTTTTCTTCATTGCACAGCACAGGCCTAGATCTGGCCATGCTCCCCGCTGGTACCCGGTCTGGCTCTGCACTTGCGGGTGCGCACACAACATCCGCGAGAAAAACAAAGTAGCTTTAAAAATATTTTTTTTAACTATAGAGCTCCAGTGGGTCCCCAGGCTGGTCCGGGCCCGGGTAATTGGTACCCCCCTCTCTTGGTGCCCCTGATCATTTCCATTAAGATCAGAAAACAAGAGTTTTCCCTTTCTTTCTGTCAGCGATGTGATGCCAGTACTTCTAGACAACCTTTCAGGAGTAAGGAAAATAGGCGTAGGCCTCTTTTCTGGCAGTCAACCTCAGATGATTGCAGAATAAAAAGCCCCCTGCACACAAACAATATGGAGATGAGGGCAATAGGCAGCATGGCAGTCAAAGACAACAGCATAGCAGATTGTCTCAGAAAATCTGTTTAAAGATGTTTAAACTTGTCTGGAGGTTCAGACTACACCACGTAAGTTTAATGGCAATGACTTGGAACACCGAAGCTGGTCATTTTGTGGTTTACAATTTCTTAGGAAGTGCTCCAAGAATAGTTTTGGATTCTGATATTGAGGACCATTCAACTGCACCAGGTGTGACCTCTGCATTCAAATCCGGAAGTCCTCTTTTTGTAATGGCATAGAGATTGATTGGTCATTGTTGAGGTACAAGATAATCTCTGACAAGATGATTAAAGTGCTTTTGCAAACTAGAAAACAAAACTTCCTCCATTTATTATAGGATTTGGAGAATATTCATCTCATGGTGGAAGTCCAAATTGGAGGAGCACACTTCTGCTAGCATTCTGCACATTCTTGATTTGCTTCAACAAGGGCCTTGCCTTTCACAACTATAAATGTTCATGGATCTGCCCTCAATATTTTTCTGGACACTATTCGCATTTGGGGGTCTTACATTTTTTTTTTTCTTTTTTCCAAGCCATAAAGAGAATTTCTCCTCATATTAAACATTTTGTGACCCTTTGATCTCAATATTATCCTGGAAGCCTAAATGTCTAATCCCTTTGACACTTTGCAAGAGGTCTCACATTTAAGGGATTATTTGTAACAGCAATCATGTCTGCCTGTTAACTGCGAGAATTACTTGTCCTGTGGTGTGAGAAGCCACTTTTGAATATCACTTTTCCTACCCAAGGTAGTTTCCACTTTTTGTATGAATCTGGAGATCATACTTCCATGTCTCTACCCACAACCAAATAATGACAAGCAGGGATGATTGCATACACTAACTAGATCTAGTCAGGTAATTTTAGTTTACCTTTCCAGAACTAAGTGTCGGAAAAATGGATCAACTATTTGTCCTTCCTGTAGGACCTCGAAAAGGACATGCTCCATCACAACATAATCTTATAAACCTGTGCAATGATCTCTCTGATCAGTCTTTCAAGAGTTACAGATGCAAGGTGCCTGGAATTATAAGAGTTGATTTTACGTGGGCAGCAGCAATCTCTTTGACACACAGGCCTCGTCGGATGATCTCTGCAAAGCTACAGGGAGCTTATCGATTCACACCTTTGCCTGACAACATCTGCTGTTACTCGGTTTGGAAAGGAAATCCTTCAAAAGTTATTCAATAAAAGTAATTTCACTTGGCACTGTCAGTGTTTTTTTTTTTTTTTTTTGTGTCCACACTGTCTTTTATATATTGCTTGAGTATCCCATTCATTATGACTGCCATGGACTTGATGATAAGCAAATGAGAGAATTATTACCATTAATTTCATGACTTTTGAGATACTCCATGGCAGCCCAATGTTCCCATCCATGTTGTCTATTTATAAATTTCAGGGACAGCTTGTGAAGTTTCTGAAAAACACAATGGGAAAGAGGAGTCGCACTCAATATACCTTCTGAGGGGGCAGTTACTTAGGTTTTATAATTTTATGTTTTTAAGTTTTAAGTTGGATTTACTTACTGCACTAGATGTCTTCGCTCTGGAGAAGGGCATCCCACTCTGTTCTCTCATTGGTTGCCTGTGGTTGTAAACCCCCAGTTGGAATGGATAAAGAGCAAGCCTATTCCAAATGTGAGGTGTGTTTCTATCCCCTACCATGGATTATTTTATTGTGTTATGATTACTTGTATGGGAACTAGCTGGTTCACCGTTAACAGATGTGGATAGTGGGCAAGGAAAAATAGCAATGGTAGAGCCTAGCCTTCATTTGCATTGAGAGGAAAAGGCAATAGGGCTATAAAAAGTTA
The DNA here is from genome assembly GCF_038048845.1 of Mixophyes fleayi. Classification (NCBI taxonomy): domain Eukaryota; kingdom Metazoa; phylum Chordata; class Amphibia; order Anura; family Limnodynastidae; genus Mixophyes; species Mixophyes fleayi. The sequence continues at coordinate 197,301,808 of NC_134402.1, read as the reverse complement.
TAGAACATGTGCGTGTCTTCGTACAAATATTAAGAGTCATGCTAAAGAAATAAAATAAATAAATATACTTTGTGAATATTTTGCACCTTTACGCATCCCAGAAGGTAACCGTATATTTCCTATGATTTTATGCTTGGGCATTAATTATTATAAAGTACAGATGCTATGCAAACCTCACAAAATGAGGGGGGTTTGCATATGTTGCTTTAATATGTGCAGTTTATTACAGAATAAATGCAGAGCAGCTTTGGAATGAAGTTGGCACACAGGTCTCTCTCTACAGAGATGTGTCCATTACTCATGTGCACTTTCTATGTCAACAGCCTCCTAAACACTCATCCAGTGAAATGGAGCCAGACAGTGTTTCTTCATCTGAAGAGGAAAACTCTGATAGTGACAAGGTAAACAATATTGTGATATTGCAATTAATGTCGTTCATTAATGTGTCGTTAAATTTGTTGCCGTGTTTTCTACACTATATCACCCTTTTAACAGAAAACTTACTAGCTTACACTCTCTTGAAGAAAGTAAATGTTTTCTATACTGTTTAACAAAAGCCACTAAATTAATACATTTCTTTGGGTGATGTGATATATTTTTATTAACAGGATGGCGCCACTCCCCTCCCTCCACCCATAAGCCTTCAGAAAAGTGTACTCTTACTGCTGCTATGCAAATAAAAAAGGAAATTATTTGACTCTCAAGAACTGCTACCATCTGTCTAAAAGCAAAACCTTCGTCAAGTTCTAAGGAGAAAATAATTCTTCAATAATCTCAAAGTAATTATTTTTTTTCCCCTGAAAAGGGTTATATGCCGATTTCTAAACCGTTTGAAGTTTATCATTCTACAGTGAGGAAGACTGTTTACAAATTAAACACATTGTCAACTGTCTTCAATCTTTCCAGCAGTGGGTGTCCCAGCAAATTCACCCAAATACCAGACCATATGATTCTCTGAGTAATTGCAAAGAACCCAGAATCTACAGGCATAGGTCTACAGACCTCTGTCAACATGGTAAATGTTCAACATTCTCATCTCATTCTCAACCATCAGAGAGAAACTGAACAGGTCGCTGTGACAAAATGGGCTTAATCTGCACCCTTTCTGCTGGAAGAAACCAAGCTCCTTCACCAGCACCTGGAACAGCTTCCTTCTGGGTGCTGTGTCTCTTTGTTGGTGGCTGGCTGGTTCCTCCTGCCCTCTTACCTTGGATCAGGGCTATGGACCAGAAGGCAGAGCATTGACTCAAGCCATTGGGTTCAATACAGCACAACGTGGGAGTGCAGTAAAATTGTTAGCTCTTATCTGTAGGTTACAGGAATCAAGCAGATAATAGGTGTGGAATATATTTTACCAGGGGCTTTGCTGCCGTGTTTATTCAGTTTAGTAAACACAGACTGATGGTGGTAATGAAGTCCCTTTTAACCAGCCCAGGCTGATTCACTAATATTGCATTTGAATCAGCCTGGACCTTTTCATCACACCTTTTAAGATTGTACTCCATGACCTGTAATAGGTGTCTATTTTTCCACACACTGCTAGGGTGAGGGGGTCTCAGTCTCCTCCCAACCCTGACAACACAAATTCTGAGCTGGGAGACTTAATTGTTAAACCTCCCACCCAAATTACTTCCAGGTAACCTGTTCTGGGGTTTAGCTCCCCCCACCAAGACAACATAGGTTTCAGTTATAAGTTGTTCTGAATCCAGGCAGCAGTCTCCCTGCTGCCAATACTGTAACAAACAGTGCTCCAGTGTAGCACTCCCGGGGCTCCCAAGATATAATGCATCTCCTGGATTCCTTTTTATCGCAGAGGTTGCTGCTATGGTCCCTTCACTGGACCGCCAGGAATAGGAAGGACACGCTGAACCACCAGGACTCAGGAGTGGTGGGATAACTTGATTGGATGTCATCCTATCCCAAATGAAACACCAGGGTAGGAAACAATGTATTTAATACCCTCAAAAACCTGCGATAAATACATTTCACATGTATGCAATAAGCATAATGTTGATTTTAATTAACTATGTCTTGCAGCTTTTGTAGGGGGTGGGGGACTGGCCACAATGGCTTTCATGCAAGTTGAAGCAAACTTTAATGGATATAAGATTTAGAATCCCTTTACCTTCTATTAACAGGTTGTGCTGTTCCTGTTTAAATGGCTTTCTCTACTGCCATGGGACTTCAAAAAGGAATATCTCAGAATAAGCCTCAAGAATAATTCTGTACCTCTGGAAGGGAGGGTGTCCCCTGAAACGTTGAGCATTATTCTTTGTTACCCCCTTGGTCGTTTTACAGTAAAATTGCTCATTAAAGCATGTAATAATTGTTTGTTCCAGTTTGCATGCAAGGGTAGCCAGCATAATGCCCAAAAGATTGCAGTACTGTCTGGGCAAAGTAGCATTAGCTCAAAACACAAGACTTCTGGAGTAATGTGCTTGATAGATTAGACAAAAAGTTTTTTTTTTTACTTGCTGTAAAATCCATGTCTCTTAACCCATTTGGGGGACACTGGTAACCATTTGATATAGAGGGCACTGTGTAGGGAGTAAGGCACTTAATTCTAACAGACTTGACTGGCCTGCACTTTCCCCCTCTATGCCCCCTTGACGGAGTCATCTCCGTTATTTTACTAACAAAGCCCTACGGATGGGATTAAAGTCTCATTTAACAGAACGTACAACCAAAACCATCAGAACAATGGGTGGGAGCACAGTGTCTCCCAAATGGGTTAAGAGAAATGTATTTTACGGTAAATAAAAAATCCTCTTTACTCTTCTCTCCTCATTTGGGGGATACTGCTAACCATGGGGATATTCCAAAGCTGCCCCTATGGGTGGATACGCGATGAACTAGCTGCTTGCAAAAGTTTTCATCCAAAACTAGAGTCTTTGAAGACAAAGGCGTTGAAGCTATATAATCTGGTGGACGGAGACCCCTGCACACTTGCTCCATTCCGCGTAGCCCAGAAGGCGCTCACCGGCCTGGTTGAGTGAGCCGTAACCTCTGCAGGAACTGGAGGACCCTCTGAGATAGGCCCAATGAATAGTCGTCTTAATCCATCTGCCAAATGTCTGTTTAGCTGCCGGCCATCCACGCATGTGCGCTTCCTACAGCACCAGAAGATTATCTGTATTGGCACAGATGTTGTGCGATTTACATCGATTTTCAAGGCCCTTACCGTATCCAGGAGATGCAAGGAGAACCGGACTGTGAGTGCCAAAACAATACAGGAATGACAATATCCTGGTAGATGTGGAACCTTGACACACCTTAGGCTGGAAGGAAGTTGTGGTGCACAAAGCAGCTCTGTCATCCTGAAAAAACGAGAGAGGGTGATCTGGAAAACAGGGCTGCCAACTCCAAAACCCATCTGGCAGATGACATTGAAATTAAAAAGGCCCCCTTCCTGGTCCGTAACATTAGAGACTGACTGTAACGGTTCAAACAGCAACTTCTGTAGTGATGTCCGTATCAAATTCAAGTCCCACGGTTCCAGTGGCTGAACAAAATGGGGTTGAACGTGAAGAACCTCCTTTAAAAAAAAAAAAAAAAAATTGTGGACCTCCAGCAACACAGCCAAATGTCTCTGAAAGATAGCCAAGACCTGAATCTTAAGAGAGGCCAAATGCAAACCCTTATCCAGACCCATCTGTAGGAAGGACAATAACCTAGGCAAACAAAACGAGGAGGTAGGAGCACCCTTTCATTCACACCAGCCTATGTAGGCCTTCCAGAGCTGGTGTGAATTTCTTGATGAAGTTTCCTGGCCCTGATCATCATCTGAATGACCTTGACAAAGAATCCTTTTCTGTGGAGAAACAGGGCTTTGCCTGCAAGGCTGTCAAAGCCAGTTGTGCCAAGTCCTGATGGATGAATGGACCCTGGCACAAGAAGGTCTGTTCTGCATGGAAGTCTCCAGGGCGGTTCCACCTCCTTGCCCTGCAGATCTGGGTACCAAGAATTTCATGGTTTACCTTTTTTCAGCCCTGAAGGTAGCATGGGAATTGGTGGGGGGGGGGGGGGGGGAGATACACCTGCCGTTAATTCCACGGAACCATCACGGCATCCACTAGGAACGCCTGAGGTCCCTAGTTCAGGCACAATATTCGAGTTATCATATGATTAAGCCGAGAGGCCATCATGTCACATGTCAGCCTCTGGCATACTTCACCTGTCTACAATCTGAGAGAACACCTCCGGATGGTGGGACCATCCCCCAGGATTAATGGCATGGCGACTCAAGTAGTCTGCCTCCCAAAATTCTACTCCTTTGAAAGAAAACTGCTTGAATGGATGGAACTTAATGTTCTGCCCAATGCAGGATCCTGGCCACCACTTTCATGGCCAGTAGATTTCTAGTACCCCCTGGTTATTGATGTCTCCACCACCGTGGCGATGTCTGAGTGAACACCTGTTCCGCAGGAGCCTCTGCACCTGGGCCAGGGCATTGACTGCGGCCCTTAACTCGAGCACATTGTTGGGCAGTCCTGACGCTTCCTGAGTCCAAACACCCTGGAGACGTAGGTTGAGCGTCGCTGCCCACCAGCCTAGAAGGCTAACGTCCGTGGTCACTATAGTCCAGTCCCAGACTGAGATTCCTCATCTGCAACCACCACAATAGGGAGAGGCCGGTCGCTTGCAACAGCCGGAACAATTGTTTTGCCAACTTGAGGGTTGGACCTGGACAATCCGGCCAGTATCTGGGCTGGAAAGGTTGAGTGGAAGCGAGCATGATACAAGATACCATTCGACCCATCGGCTTCCTGCACTGAATAATGGACACCGACCTGAGGGCTAACAAGGCTTTCACTTGTCTTTTGAATAATTTGGTTTTTGGTCTGTGGCAAAAAATACTCTGACAACTGGTGTCTAACCAGAGGCCCAATAACACCATGTTCTGGGTAGGGATTATGCTGAATTTGAAGTTTATGACCCAGCAATGTGACTGCAGCGTCCTTGCTGCACGTTGCAGGTGGGATAGAGGCAAAATTTGCCTTTATCAAGAGATTGAGGTACGGAATCAACGTTTCCCCTTTTGTGAAGTAGAGGTGTAGCCATGACTGCCATCACCTTTAACACCCGTGGTGCTGTGGCCAGACCGAAGGGGAGAGCCCTGAGCGAGAAGTGGCTCAACCCCACTGCGAACCTGAGGGGTTCTATGGTGGCCTTCCCATATTGGTATGTGAAGATATGAATCCTTGATGTCCAAGGATGCTAGGAATTCGTTCTGCTCCATAGAATTGTTCACTGAGCGAACAGACTCCATCCTGAAACTAGGCTCTCACAAGAGCAAATTGAGGGACTTTAAGTTCAGGATGGGACAAAAGGACTTATTTGGTTTCTAGACGAAGAAAGGCTTTGAGTAATAGCCTGAGTCTTTTTGTTCCCAGAGGACAGGGACAATCACTCTTGTGCACAACAGGAATTGAATGGCCCCCTGAAGGGCCACTCTACTAGCTTCATCTCGAGGAGAGGAAAGAAAACGCTGTTGTGGTGCCCCTAAGACGTCCAGGATATAATCTCTGTCCACAATGCCACTTACCCAGGCGTCTCACGAAGAACCGATCCGCTGGTCCCAAAAGAGCAAGAGCCAAGCCCCCACCAGCGCACTTCTGTACAGGAGATGGGGAAGTCATGCAGGTTACTTATCTGCTGGTTTGGGATCTTCCTGTTCAAGCCTGCCTACCTCTCTAAGCCGCACCCCGCGATGACAAGGGACTGACCCCCTCAAGGAAGCACCCCGAAATCTCCCGGCAAACCGAAAAGACTGAAGTTCCAAACTCGCATGTTTGCTTGTAAAGGCATCCATGTGGACCTAGTCTTTAGAATAAAGTTACATGAGCATGCATAGTTAAATAAGAGTTTAAAAACTGGCCTAGAATGCTGAACTTCTTAGTGCAAATAATATAGGTTTATGCAGCAGTGACCTACTCTTCAGCTGTCAGCAAGTGGCTTTTTTGAAGATTTAAAATACATCTATAGCTATGGTGTGAATGACTGGACCAATGTTTTGTGAAGAAGTGAAATATTTTAAATATGGAAATAAGGCAGGTAGACTTTAAGCAACTTTAGGGAGGGGGCAGAGGGCTAACATAAAGCCCTAAGTTGAGACTGATTCAAAAATAGGTAAATGCTATAGTAAGGGAGTATTACCAGTAACTATATTTTTCAGTTAATAGACCCTGAGGATTATAAATATACTTGCTGCTTTTCAAGTATTGAGATTGCTTATTTCCCAGACAATAAAGAAGAAATTGTAAAATGATTGATGAAAATGTGCTTGAGGCTCTAGAGGCCCATGTTCTGGAGGAGGGGTGGTACCTGGAGTTGATTTAGACTATTCATATTAATGTCAACCCCTCCATTATAAGCCTGGTGATGTTCGCAGTATACCAGGTTCTTGTATATCAATTTCTTTAATCAATCAAGTAATTTAAATTGTTGGCATATAACTATTTGCCGATAGATAAGCAATGCATATGTTGAACTGATTGGAAGTGTGGTTTATCAGGGACAGATACTGGTGGAGAACAATTTAAGTTAGAAGGGGAGAAAGAAAGAAGTGCAGCCATACTAGCCCATAATGCTGAGAAATTTTCCAATAACGCAGATTTTTGATATCATAGGAAAGTTCTGTCGGAAGTAGGATTCCAAGGGGCCAATTTAATTTGACCATGTTGTTCTAGGAATAACGCGGCCTGCGCAGTACTATCGTTAGTACGGTAATTTTAACGCTGATTTTTGCTCGCACCTCTCAGGGCTGCGAGTAAAAATCTGGGTTAAAATTACTGTATTAAAGGTAATACTACGAACGCCGCGTTAATCCTAGACTAATGTGGCTGAGTTGAATCTGCGCCCAAGTATAATTTGACATGTTTCAAGGCAATTTACTGTGTTTACTGTGAACAAGTGTGCACTATATACTCCATTCTTCCTTTCAGATCCTATATTTTTGCAGAACAAGACAACATTCTCGCCACTATTCCTCAATATAGCGATTAAACCACTGGCACATTAATTCAATAGATGCAAATATCAAAGAATAAATGCTGGATATTTTGAAGGTTCTTGCAGTAGATGTAGTTGTGTTTAATGGGTCTGAGCTATTGAGTTACAAAGGATACTAGATTTTATAGATTATATCCGTTCCTTTATTGGGTTTGTTTTAGGTAAAAATTTTCGTACCTCTTGAAATGAAAGACTAGGTTTAAAGGTTTATCAA